>NW_016816177.1:1011603-1065075 GCF_001698545.2 Rhinopithecus bieti
AAAAAAAAAAAAAAAAAGGAGGACATCAGTAATTCATCAAATATTAGAAACTGAAAGTTTCTGTTTGCTGAGCTTTAAATGATGGGTGCTGTACTCCAGAGAGAAGAAAACATCATGAGTATGTCCTCAACATTTTCTTAGGATTTTAGTTGCCTGAGCAATAAAATATGGATATGCAGATTACATAGTTGCTGCAAATATGTAGCACTGACCAGAAATACTCTGTGGTGATTTGGAATCACATACAAGCAAAAATACTGCTTAAGCTAATAGGTCACACATCTGGCAGCTCTCTGGGAATGTAAGAGACTCACCTGTCTCCGTGTGTGGAAAAGGCAAGGGGCACGTTCTTTGACTGTAACTGATCCTCACTCAGGTCATGCTGAGAACAAGAGCATGTAATAAACAGACACTGTGTTTGCTGAGCGATACAGTGGCCTTTAGGGCCCTTTACAGAATGCTTTGGTATGACTGTGGTATGAAGAGAATTTTTCAGAGGAGTGAGAAAAACTTGCACACTATGGCAAGCTGGGATGGGTGTGTCGTGAGGAGTGGGTGAGGTGGGTGTGCACTGGGAGGGCTGCCATGTGCTGGGCAGCAGGTGCATTCTCAGAGCTCCTGGACTCCAGGCCTGCCCTGGCAGGTAGAGGCCAGGTTCCTGACAGCTCCTCTGTTCTGCCTGGAGACGATTTGTTAAGTTTTTCTTTTCTTCTTCTTCTTTCTAAAAGAAGCATTTGGTGGAGAATACAACTGGAATCCCTGATTTCTTTTTTTTGTTTTGTTTTTGAGACGGAGTCTCGCTCTGTTACCGGGCTGGAGTGCAGTGGCGCGATCTTGGCTCACTGCAGCTTCCACCTCCTGGGTTCAGGCGATTCTCCTGCCTCAGCCTGCTGAGTAGCTGGGACTACAGGCGCCCGCCACCTCGCCCGGCTAATTTTTTTTGTATTTGTGGTAGAGATGGGGTTTCACCACGTTGACCAGGATGGTCTCGATCTCTTGACCTCGTATCCGCCCGCCTCAGCTTCCCAAAGTGCTGGGATTACAGATGTAAGCCTCCGCACCTGGCCAGAACCTATGATGTTTTAAAAAATTACAAAGTCTTTTTGTTTAAAATGAACACAAACAGTAGTTCATGAATACCTTTTAACATGGTCTTTAAGTGTACTTTTACCTGTTACATTCATAATCCTGAGCAAAGGTATAGAAGATATTTGAGTATTATGCTTTCAAAGTATCTCTTATATTGCTGATTTTATGTTAGTGCTACCAAAAAAAATCTACCAGACACACAACTTTTGTGTTATCAGCTCAAAGAATAGCCACGAGGGTGAGGTTATAGGAAAAGAGGGCTTTGCGAGGTGATGCGTGAGATACTGTTTCTTTGGTGTGTCACAGAGCCATGTGGGTCCAGTCCCCAAACTCCTCTTACAGAACTCTGGGTCAGTGTTCAGAAATATCGTGTTCTTTTTTTTTTTTTTTTTTTTTTTTGAGACAAGGTCTCTGTCGCCCAGGCAAGAGTGTGGTGGCATAATCATGGCTCACTGCAGCCTCGACCTCCCAGTCTCAGGTGATCCTTCCACCTCAGCCTCCCAAGTAGCTGGGACCACGAGTGTGCATCACCAGGCCTGGCTAATTTTTGTATTTTTTGTGGAGACAGGGTTGTGCCATGTTTCCCAGGCTCGTCTTGAACTCCTGGGCTCAAGTGATCTGCCCACCTTGGCATTACAGGTGTAAGCCACCGTGCCTGGCCCAGAAATGTCATATTCTTTACTCATTTCTGTTTTTCATAATTTACACGGAGGTATTCAGTGCAAACATAGAAGCCTAGTCACAGTGTCACAGTGTTGACCGTGAGCGACCGTGAGTCAAAAATGCCATTGTGTCACTGCATGTTACTGCTAATAGCAACAGTAAGTCCTTGCTTAGCATCATCGTTGGTTCTTGGAAACTGCAGCTTTTAAACAAAATGATGTCCAGCGGCTCCTGAAATCGCATCCTTTTGTTCATCCTTGTTCTTTTATAATGTTGTTGTGAGGGGAAATGGTTTGTTATATGTTGTTACACTTGAAGTCTCAGTTTCCCAGGAACCAACAATGTTATGTGAGGACTTACTGTACATATATAAGTGCATTTTGATATGAAACGGGACAAAAACTGGTATTATAAGCTTAAGATTTACCTACTAGTTATTTAAATGTCTGTGTCCCGCTCCAGAGCTTATAGATGTAACCTAGGCCACATTCCCACCACCCCTGGGGGCACTCCCTCTTCCCACAGGCTTCCTTTGTATCACTCCTTTTAGGATGTGCTTTCTTAAAATCCAATATTGTTAGGAACTTATGCCCTTATTTTTTTTCCTTATATTTCTTTCTTTTTTTTTTTTGTTTTTGAGACGGAGTCTTACTCTGTCACCTTGGCTGGAGTGCAGTGGCTCAATCTCGGCTCACTGCAAGCTCCGCTTCCCGGGTTCACACCATTCTCCTGCCTCAGCCTCCCGAGTAGCTGGGACTACAGGCACCCACCACCACACCCGGCTAATTTTTTTTTTTTTGTATTTTTAGTAGAGATGGGGTTTCACCGTATTAGCCAGGATGGTCTCAATCTCCTGACCTTGTGATCCACCTGCCTCGGCCTCCCAAAGTGCTGGGATTACAGGCGTGAGCCACTGCACCTGGCTCTTCCTTATATGTCTAATAATTTGTAGGCATTTTTAGGAAAAAGTTAGGGCCTTTATCGTGAGATGGTTTTAGTAGACTCCTTAGAGACAAAAATAACACATAATACAGAGTTGAACATTGAAAAATAAAGCCTGGTGCAAAAGCAGTTCATCAAGGAAAGAACAGGCGTTTAAACTATTGATTGTCCATATGCAAAAGAATGAACTTCATAGTTCTCACAATATGTAAAAATTGATAAAAAATGGATCACAGACTTACAATATAAAACTTAAAAAGGGAAGTGCTTAGAACAAAGTTCAGGGAAAAGTATCTTTCTCATTTCGGGTTAGAAATCTAGATGAGACACCAAGAACATGATCCACATGAGAAAAAAATAGAAATACTGGACTTACTGAAGTTAAGAATGTCTTTTGTCAAGACACTGTTAAGAGAATGGAAATACTAGCTCCAGAATAGAAGAAGAAATGTGTAAATCATATTTTTTATAAAGGACTTGTATCCGAAATTTGTAGAGAATTCTCTAAACCCAATAGTAAGAAACAAAGCAACTTAATTAAAACATGGTCAAGAGATTTGAGCAGACACTTCACAGAAGAAAATGTAAGTATGGCAAATATGCACATAAAAAGATGCCCATCAGTAGTCTTTAGGGAAATACAAATGAAAACCACAACGAGACAATACTGAACACCTATAGAGTGACTAAAAGTAAAGACTGTAGTACATATTGGCAAGGATGTAGAACATTGGGAACTTTCACTAATGCTAGTATTATTGGTCACTCATCCAGAGAGAATACTAACAGTTTGGTGACTGAAGGATTTCAGCCCTTGAGGACACAATGGGATTTGTTTTAGACTGGAGAATAGATTCCTCCTGCCAGAACCCCATGTGTCAGGGGGGAGGGAGGGGCAGGACAAGATCGGATCCATTCTCCTGGAAGAGGGTACAGGACACGGATTGCCCCCTCTGGAACCTGCCATTGTGGGTTTAGAACCCTCAGGACACCGGTAAGCTGAGTGAAAGGAAGTCACTGACCTATTCCTTACCAGCATACTTAACAGTGCCTGTAGGAAGCTAGTTGGGAGATGTGGATGGGAAGGAAAAAGTGTCAACATTTATATGAATTTCAAATATATCTTACCTCTAGCCGTGCCTTACAATGGTTTGAAATATGAAAACTAAAAAATATGGTAAAACATTTTTATTAAACTTGAAGCTTAAGTTTATATTCAGTTTAATATAACTGACTACATTAAGTTTATGTGCAAATTCAGTAAATAGGAAGTCTACAGGTGGCCAGTGTTGTGAAGTTATCCCCCAACACTTTATTATGACAACTTTGGCCAATGTTATTTTAATGGATACTCTATTAATACTACACAGTGAACATTGTACAAATATTGGATGATTCTTATAAATTAGCCAACTGAACCTAAAAAAGCAATAGGTGTCGGTGAATACATTCATTTTATATGTTGTGGGTAGTTTTTCTTGCTGGTAGAGATTTTATGCCTTGTTTTTACTTTTGTTTGGGATGGAAGGGAAAGATCATTTTTTTTGTTGTTGTTTTTCTTGAGATACGTCTTAGAGTTTTGAAAAGCTGACTAGATGTTGGATGTGTTTTACAAATACAGTTTGTTTCCAGTAAGTTAGAGTTTCTTTGCTCTGCTAAGAATGGCTCATTCCACTTTATTAATATGAAACAGTTGTTGACTAATTCTTTAAATAACAAAATCTTCTAATACTGTCCTTTTACAGCATGTTTGGTGATTTTCCCAATGAAGGGTAAAGCTATCTAGTTCACCTTTATAGCTGTAGTTATAATCAGATATCCTTCTTGTTTTAATTTGCTCATTTTGCTGCTCATTTTCTGTTAAAGGTTACAAAGCAAAAAAAAAAAAAAAAAAAAAATGGCCGCTCCCCCCGGGCTGATCTCCAGCGGGAGACCCCAGAAAGTAAAGGGTGGGAAGCGTGACACATCGGCTCGGGCCCCTCTGCACAGGTTCTGTGCCTCGTGGTCAGTACCACATCTTTCATGTCTCAGGCTTTTTCCCGTAGTGCTAGCCCTAAAAAAACCGTAAGATAAGATTGAGGTGTGCCAGCACAGAGAGCAGAGAGCGAGGAGGAAGATCTGCAGCGAAGTGAGGAGGCAGAGTGTTGCGCACCCTGCCATCGCATGGGCCTTGCTGTGTAATTCATTTCTCTCCAGCAACACTGGCCCAACCGGAGCCGACTGCTGTGTGATTTTGTTTTGAAGCTTTCTGCCGTTGTCACTGCCTCTGATAACAGATGAGATAGGTAATAATTCATTTTTCCTTTCGTTCTAATTACCCAGTTATATTCTTATGCTGATTAAGTCTCACAGTGGCTTAGCCCTGTCAAAGATAGCTAAGGAGCTATGGGTCTCAGGTTTCTGGTCTCTGTTAGTGGTAGGTAGCTGACTGTTAGGAAAAGCAAGTGACCTGCAGAGTGAGACATAGCTAATCCACCACCGATTTACTAGTGCACATGGATCAGGTGCCACCTTACCGCTCTGAGCCTTCAGTTTTCAGATTTGTCAAATGAAGATAATTATGATAGTGGCCTCATAGGATTCTTTCAAACATTGTAAGAATAATGTATTCCATTACATATTACATAGTACCTAATAAGTTCTCAATAAGTGGTAGTTATTTATCCGTTAATAATGGTGTTGCTATGCCCAGAATCTTTACATTTTCATCATGCACGCTACTTTTGATAAATAATATCAGAAACATTCTTGTGTTCATGTCCACTCCATTATTTGGTCATTTCTAGGTAACATGAAATATTTTTACATATTATTTCTTTTATTCCTGATATTTTACTATCTGATAACACCTGGTAAACTTAGCCAGATGTTTGTGTTTCTAACATACAGAAAGTAGGGATTTCCCACTTACATCTTAAGTCTTTTATTAGAACCCTCATTTAATGAAAACATGAAAGTTCAGTTTTTATGAAATGGAGTGTTCACTCTTTATTGTTACAGTCATTACAGTTAATTCAGAAAGAAAAACAGCTGATGTCAGGGTGTCACTTCCTTCACTTCTGACTGTAGTTGGCAAGTGTGGTGTGTTTTTCATGTGTTGAGCTTTCCAAAAGGAATGTTTTCTATAGTATTCTCTCCACACTTTTCCTCTATTATTTTTTCAAGATAAGTGGTTCACATGTTCTTTTTACTTCCTCCTTTATTTGGAAAGAATGAGGGATGGTTTGAACTTTGGGAAATACTCTCTGAATATTGTCTAGAAAAATACTGTGGTTTTTTTTTTTTTTTTTTTTTTTTTTGTAAAAGAAAGATGAGTAGAAGAAAAGATGCTCCTTACAGTGTGTACTGCTTGATCAGTTTTTGTCCTCACGGTAGGCAGCCTCTAACTCGGCTGCCTGGTGTTCACACAGTGTAATGCTGCCTGTTGAGTGAGGCTGGCCATGCTGACTTAGAAGCAATGGGACGTCACCTCTTAGATAGGTTGTAAAAAGACTATGGCTTCCTTGACTCACTCACCCTGCAATGTGGCTTATGTGGGACTGAGAAGGCCTGCCAGCCATGGGGGAAGGGAGCCTGGGAGCAGGAAACCCAGCCAAGCTCTTCCTGGATTTCTGACCCCTTAGAATCTATGAAAGAGTAAGTGTTTGTTTTAAACCACTAAGTTTTAGAGTAATTTGTAATGCACAATAAATAATACAGTTCTTATTACTTAAATCATTAGACATGATGACACTGTTTCTTTGTTAAACAAAGACTACATGGTTTATGCTTTATCGTATTCAGTGTCCAGTTGGGCTAGGAAATATTACATAATTGATTTGTTTTCACCATTTAAGAGAGTTTGATTTTTTTTTTAAAGTATAAAATGTTAAATATAACTCTTAAGGGGTGGAATCTGTAGATAACAAGGTGTTAAGTTTGACATTTCGTTTCAGTAGTTACATGATTTGTCTGGTAAGGTAAACATGAAACATCTCTGGCAAATGTTGCTGCATTAAAATAACGTAGTCAAGAATTTTCTTTAGGGCTGGGTTATGTATTTAAGTTCATTTGACACATGTATATATGTATTATACATACATAATACATATTACATACCTACCACAAAACCTGATAAAGGAAAACCCAACACAAAATCTCAAAAAGGAAAAAATATCCAGCCTAGTCATAATCCTTGTAATATGTTTGTAGATACTAATATGACTTTAAGTCAATTACATATACTTATATATAACATATTGTCTATATAAATAACTAGGGATTAGAATGAAAAAGTGCAGTACATGTAAGACATAGCTGTCTAGGCATGTCATGGCACGATATTTTCACTGTAGGTAGGTAGATTTCTTACTGCAGCCCTAGTCATTGATCTGATACATGTATGCTGCTACAGAAGAGTCCATTGGATCCCCTCTTTCGATTAGTTTTGTTTCTCTGGACAGTTTCCATGTACCTGGGATAGGTGTTATGTTCAGAAGGCTGTTGGGAAGATCTCAGTGTAGATCAGGCTGGCTGATACCACTTCCCTTGTGTATGATGAGCAGCTGTCTTATAAGATTATCATTTAGATTCTGAATGTCTTCCTTCTTGGGTCACTTTTGTGTGACCCAGGTTGTCTAGACCACAGAACACGCTTATCACTAGGCATCAGCTGGCTGTTTTCCCACTTTGTGCTGTGCAGCATCCTCCTACCCTGGCCATGAACTGTAGGGATGTTGCGTAGACCTTCTCACCTCAGCTGCATCATTGACTAAGACACTGGGCGTGTCAAAATGAACTGTAGGTCATGTCAAGTTTCTTTGGTTTTGAACCGAAACCAATGTTGCCACCAAAAGGGAGACTCTCTCAGTGGCAGGACACTCTAGACCTGTGCCATCTAGTATTGTAGCCACTAACCACATGCGATGATTTAAATTTCAGTTGATCAGAATGAACTAAAAATTAAAACTTGAGCCGTACTAGTCACATTTCAAGTGTTCAGTAGCCACATGTGGCTAGTGACTTCTGTATTACATAGTGCAATCACAAACCCTTTCCACCATCACAGAAACTTCTCCCTGGAAGTACACCTCCAGATAACCTTACCTGGAGGCCTTCATTCCAGTGTACTAGCCCAGCCATTCCTTTCCTTGCTCTGTTCAAGATCCGTGCTGAAGGAGAGAGAGTTGATTGGTCTGGCTTAAGTCACGTGCTCACGTCTTGGTCATATGGGTGTGAGAGAGGGTTGGGCAGGAGAAGCCTCCAGAGACCCCTCAGAGCCACCAGGGCAAGCACCTGAGTTCAGAGCCTCAAGGCAGCACTCAAGGGCAGAGGGGTGCACAGTGCTATAGGTGGGAGCTGGCTAAGAACAGACAGATGCACACCATGGCAGTCTTTGAAAGCAAGATTTTGTGTTCGTCTGGTAGGTAACAGTACATCCTTCAAAACATTTTTTTAAAAGATATCACAATGTATCAGCAAATATTTGTCTTTAAAGGTGCATGTAAACATTGAAAAATAAGCATAATTTTGTTTTTAATGATTAAGACTTTGGTGTGTCTGTTTCTCTAACAGCATGTGGCATAATAGTTGAAAAAGCTTTCTATAATAAATATTAATGAAAGCTGTATCACGAAAGTGTTTAATTGTGGCCAGTTTGCTTAATTTGCTCTGGAAAAACATTTTTGGTGTCCAGCCTTCCTTCTCCATCCCAGTCCTGATTGCTGAAGACTTCTCTACCATAATCCACAAAGAGCTCAAACTAACATACTTCAGGCAGGTTCTGCTGGGGTTGAGCCAGCTATGCCTCTGTCTTGTATGTGCGTGTGTGCGTGCGTATGTGTGTGTTTTCATTGCTTTACAACAGGCCTCAAGGAATAGGAAGCATTACAACACTTTAAACATTGGTCACAAATGGAAGGATAAATATTTTTATGGTTTCTGTATGATTGTGACACAGTGTAAAACTAGTAAACATGCCAGGTTTGTTCACATAGCTCACTCTTCTTTGACCCTGATGCTTTCATTGTAAAGTGAGAGGAAGTCAATTTTGTAAGCATCGAGCTCTGATGTATGAAGAAAGCTCTTGCCTAAGCTGTCCGACACAGAGTTCCACAGGAATCAGTTTGCAGTGGGCTTTATAATCCAAAGCTAGCATTGTACTGCAGTGTTTCCTCCCATGGTTCAAGGAAAAAGCAACCTGAAGTGGGGCTTTCTATTTATGAGAGAAGATTTATAAGTAATTCAAAAGTGGTATTTACTTCCAGAAGTCAGAGATCACTTCTAATCATACCTGTAAATGCCCTTAATTCGGTATCCACATAACTTTTAACTTGGAAGATTTGTTACGCGCATCCCCCTTTATTGGTATGACTTCTTTCTTTGTGCCGTTTTGAGAAAGGAAAAGATGAAGCCTAAAAAAAAAACAGAACAAAAGCTTGGATTTTCCACCATTAAATGTTACTAAAACATACTTCATAATCCAAAGTCATAAAGTATGGTCAGTTCTTTACACATTACATTGCAATTGATTGTGAAATGTCAAATAAAGCTTGCTTTAGATTATTTTAACACATGTAAATATAAAAGGGGAAGAACATCTATATTCTACATTATTCTGTACTTTGAGTTTAGGTCTTTTGGTCTTAGAGGAAAGGGGACGGTAGTCTCAGATTGCCGCCAACATCTCCCTGTGCCATTGAAGGTTCTCATTGCTCCCAAGAGGCAGCGGGGAATACAGGAGATAACCAGATATTTTAAACATTTTACTTCTTGCCTTGTCTGGCAAAAGCTTGCTGTGCTTTAAGCCTCTGCTAATGCAGGTTGCTACTTCAAAGTAAGTTGTGTTTTAAGTAGTATAATCTCAGGAGATTATTACCTAGGGAGAAAATTCTTGATGTCTTCTCAAAAGATGAAATGATGAAAAAATTATAAACAGTAATATTACATTTCAGGTATATCTTTACTCTATCCAAGTGATACCTAAACATGAAGACATTTTGTTACATGATGAAAACAGTTTTGACACTTGTGGTGGTGCCTGCTAATTGCCTACCCATTTTCATTTTCCCTTAGTGGTAAAACACTCAGCAAGGAAACTACGTTTCCCACCCTCCTCCAGCTACACATGGCCAAGTTCTAGCCAGTGAGATGCAAACAGATACTGTTGTCCGGTACTTAGTCAGTGGCTTTGAAAATGGAGCACCTCCTTCCCATTCCCCCTTTTCCCTTCCTGCTATTTGGTTTGGAGACCTGCCTTTTTGGACCATGAGATAATCTGAAGGACAGAAGATGCAGCCTGAGGACAGCAAGTGAGAAACATTGAAGGAGCCTGGTTTCTAACAGTGGTCATTTGTGATCTTTATGCAACCCTGAAAAAACTGATCCCAAAATTTTGTTGCTGACTTCCAAGCTTTCAAGAAAGTGGTTAAAGCAATAAAATTAGTATAAAGTGGACACTGAAAAGGTTGGTGATCCAGTAGCATCATGTAGTGAAGTACTGACTAGCAAAAAACTCATTCCCCATACTCACTCGGTAATGCTCATCCTCAGTGCTTGTCATTTGTTAGAAAAGAAAGCTTTGAACCTCAAAACAAAATCTTTAAAAGAATTCAGAGCATACCATATGAAATCATTGCTATTGTCAATAAACTCGATCATGATATGAGCAAAAGCATTACATTTAAAAATGTAGCTCCATCAAAAGGAATCAAGGTCTGAGGAGGAAAGGTACAAGATGAGCTTGGAACGTTTTGTGATACCAGATAACAGAAAGGTATCAATGACTATTCTGGTCATGTCAAAAGGACTTCAGAGCCAATCTAGTAAGTCCTCACTGGTCAAAGATGGGGTAGTTTGAGCATCAATAAAGATCTTAACTGCAGTGTCATACATCAAATAGGTTAAAATCTATAAGTTAATTATGATTTCCAAAGATTAAAAACTTACTGTTGAGCATTAGAGGATACTAGGGAACCACCTTGTAATTTTGAAAACTAGTGAATAAATGAAAAGAATCAACCACTTATAAACTAGAAACTCATTTTTATATTATTTACAGATCACAAGCAAAAGAAACAAAAATATTCATTTTCAGTGTTTTCATCCTCTTGTTTTGTCTGTGGCTTCAGACAGCGAGTCAAAGCCATCCACTCCCAGGATCTTGAGTACCAATGAAAGAAATTGATTTGAGTGTGAACAGTTCTTACTCCTGCCCCGGCACACAACTTTACCGCATCACCAGGGAGCAGCAGTGACTCTTAACCTCTCTCTCCCCCTCCTGTACCACCAGACTTTTCATTTGATAAGTACACAGTTTTGAAATTCTTTGTTAATTTTGCTAAGCATTATTGGCATTCATCATTTACCTATAACATAGCTTATTTATTTTCATCACATTATCTGTTTAATGCCACATAGGAGGAAACATAATCCATAGCTGATAGATTCATTTTCTGCACATACACGTATCCCCTAAATAATTCATTAAGACTTCAATAAGGAGATAATTGGTGTTTAAAATGCTAAATATTATGTAGAAATTGTGGTAGACTGTTACATAGCAGTTTACGTTTTCTTTCTTTTTTTTTTTTTCCTGCCATTTTATCGATTTGTGGGGAAATTGGTTGGAGCTTTTGGGTGGGCTAAGAATAAATTACTATTTTTCCCATTTAAAAATGAAGGGGTTCTCAGTATTCAAATATTTGCTTTTCAGTGGCTTTTAAAACCCAGAAAATTTGTTCCAGAAACCATGATGAGCATTATCTGTACCTTGTCTCATGCTGTCTGTGAGCTGAATTTTAGCAGTCTGTGGCTGCACCTGCAGGGATCTCTTCTTCCTTCCCATTCAGCCCAGTCGCCCCACGACCTCCAGTTACGCACACCTGCCCTGTTCTGAATTCTGATTTACCTGCCTCTCACTCTGCAACATCCTCACCTTCCAGTTCTGCTGAGACCTCACTAAGTCCTCAGGTCTGGGGACACTTTCACTCTCAGTCATTTCCCTCTTTTCCTCTCTTTTCTCCTCACACAGCCTAGATTTCATGGTTCTTTGTGATAATCACTTTCTTACAAAGGACCTTAGCTGCCTTCCCACTAACCTCATAGGGGAATTGTAAGGATTAAATGAGTGAATACTCTTGGAGTACTTGGGAGGATTTACATAGTGTTATTATGTAATATCTGCTCAGTAATGTCAACAATTGCTATTACTTAGCTCTCTCCTCTCTTCTTGTACTTACCTGGCCAAGTTCCAGGCCCCACTCCTGGAATATTTTTATGGTTTCTGTATGATTGTGACACAGTCTAAAACTAGTAAACCCCAACCCCCATCACCAAGTAGCTAGAAATTGCTGGGGATGGAAAAGATAATCATGCTAACTCATCTCCTGATCACACGTCTCAAATGTGTAGTTAATTTTGCCCAGCAACACTGCCATACTTCCCTGGTGTGTTTGCTTTTCCACTTTCTGAAATGCACGTTCAAATCTCTTTCCTCTATCCACCTGTACTTCCTGATGTTCTTGGTACAAATTACAGGAAACCCTATTTCAGCTGGCTTAAACAATAAGAAAATACCCTGTAGCATCACAAGCAGTCACAAAGTAAGGCGTCTTCAGGATTGATAAGTTCAGCAGCCTCGTGCTGTCTTTCTGCTGTGCCTTCTTCAGTTTGGAGAATTTGCCCCTGCCTCCTTCCATCATGGTCACAAGATGGCTGCCATAGCTCCAAGTGTCAAATGTAGAGGTGGCAGCATCCTGGAAGAAGACCTGTGTATTCCTGAATGTCTTTATTTCAGTGAAGAGTATCTTTCCTAGAAGACCCCTGCAGACATAACTTTATTGCAGGAAAGGTAGGGTGAACAGTGGTAGAACAGGTGGTTTATAAAACATGGTTGGCTGCAGCTGGGCAGCTGATCAGCCTCAGTGAGCACCTGTCCAGGTTTGCTGACATTTGTCTAAACACGGTCCCTAAGTGATCTTATTCAGGACCCTGGCTTTGAATGCCACCTGTATGATGCTAATCATTGGTAAACCTTATTCTCTGTGTCTAGTCTCACACATGACTGCTCCACTTTTATGTGTAAAAGATACCTTATACTTACCATGGCCGGAGCACAGCTTCCCCCGCGCCTCCATTCTTGTCAGTGTTCATAATATGGGACACTCACACACTCAGGCTAAAAATCTAGCCATTAGATTCACTTTCCTTTCTGCCAGCATCCGTTTAACTAGCATTTCAGACAAAGCTTATTCCAAGTCCTCCACATCTGTCTCCCAACATTGCCCTATCTCAGTCCAAGCTGCCATCCTGTTATACTTAGGTGACAGCAGTAGCTGCCTTCTGGGCACCCTTCTCTAATATTGTGCCTATCATCTCTTCTCCCCCAATCTTACACATGATCTTTTTAAGTGCAGATCAAATTATGTCACTTGCTTATCAAAACCCTCCAGTGCCTTTGTGTCACTTTGCCTAGGGTGCAATGTAAACTTCTATTCCGCCTACCCAAGCTCCTGTCCCGCTACTCCTCACATCCTTTCTTCTGAGCCACAGTGGTCTCCTTCCTCTTCAGTGGGCCATACTCTGCCTCACCTTTGCGTCTTTGTACCAGCTGAGCTCATCACTGGGTGTTCTTCCTGATCTTCATTTGGATGTCTGGTTATCATTCAGACATTGGCCTCCCCTTTATCAAGCAGGCCTTCTCCAGCCACCCCATCTAAATTAGTCATCTAGTGCACTGTCTGAGAACTCTTTTCCCTGCCTGAAATTCTCTGTGTAACACTCCTCACAGTCTCTTCTCTCTGGCCCATTGCTTCTTGCCATTTGTCTTTGCTCCCCTTCTGCAGAATGGTAAAGGATGGTCTATCTTACTCAGCACTGGGGGTTCAGCACCTAGGACAGTGCCTGACACTTGTTAGGTTACTCAATCAATAAATTATTTATTGAACTTAAGTAAGCTTTATTTGCAAAAAGTAAAACAGATAAACTCCCATTCCGTTTCATCTGACTTTTTAAAGAGAAAACTAGTAGCTTTATTATTGTATCATTCATCTTTTTGGAGAGTAAGCAGTAGAAGTTGACTCTGGCTACCCTAAATGAAAAGGAAATTTATTGTAAGCCTCCTGAAATCAATAGATGGATAGAGATTGAAGCTGCCTGTCCAACCTCAGGCTGGCATCACTTGTTATTGATCTTTGTAGCCAAGGATAATTATTTCGAAACGGTTATATAATCTTCTTCATTTTTTCCTTGAAAAACCTTTGTCTTCCTTTATCTCCCTGAATATGGCATGTGCATTCCCATTGCAATGCTTTATTCCCAGATTTCTTTCAGAGGCCCTCTCTCTGTTTTTTATTTAGGTGGACAAGCTCAAATCTTCATTGAAGAATGACAGTCCTATACCACTGTTTCTCAGAAGATGCTCTCAGATGCCCAGTGGCTTCTTGTCCCCCTCAGAGTAAACCCCAGGTCCTTTTGGGCCCATGGAACCCACAGGATCTGCCCGTGCTGTGCACTTCAGCCACACAGGGCCTCCTTGTGCTCCACAAGTGAATCAGATGCACTTCCCACAAGACCTGTGCCCTACGTGTTCCTCCTGGAGATGCATTCCCCAGACCTGTGTGGGAATCCTTGCTTCCTCCTGCTCAGTTGCAGTGTCACCTGGTCAGAGCCCTTCCCTGGCCATCCTGTCTTAACTGTGCCCATCCCCACTCTGTCTCCCCCTGCTTTCTTACTCTGTGTGTATTTCTTTCTTTATTGCAGGGCTTCCCATGACAGTGCTGAACGCCAGGGGCCAGGGGCTTTGTTTTGTTTGTGGATGTGTCCATGTACCAAACAGGGTCCCTCCGTAGGGACCTTTGATGCTTCAATGAGTGAACATTGACAGCGAGATGACAACAAACGTGTTGTCATCTGTGAAATCAGTTTTAAAGGAGGAATTCTAAAATGGTCCTAAACAACAAGTAGACAGCATGTGAGGTGATGATTGCAATTGCTTATGTGGTTATGTAAATTGTGTTGCTGTAATTTAAGAGAATTATCTCTCCATCTCCTGTTTTAGAGCAGTGGGTTAGTAGATTCTGCTAACTCTTTAGAGGAATGTTGGAGCCTATTAGAAATGCAGAACCTTGGGTTCACCTCATACCCACTGAATCAGAACCTCCACGTTGACACAGCCAAGGCAAAAGCCTTAGAAATCCCCTTGTGTTTTCTAAGCATTCACACATTAGAAAGGGAAGGGCAGTGGCCAAGGCACTTTCTTTCTTCATAGCATAGTAATGCAGCTTTGGAACTCAGTTTCTGCTTGCTGATCTGGACATATTGTCATGTAGGTACACGAACTTCACATAGTGCCTTTGGCTGGTGGAGTGTTGAAATGACAGAAATATTATACTTGCTTTTCTGTGGAAGGAAAAGTGCTATAAATTTACTACCCCTCAAGGTTTGAGGCACTTGTTTTTTAAAATTTATTTTTAACTGACAAATAATTGTATATTTATGGGTACAATGTGATAATTTTGGTTTTGTTTTTATATTTTTGGAGACAGCTCTCGCTCTGTCACCCAGGCCGGACTGCAGTACACAATCATAGCTCACTGTAGCATCACTTCCTAGGCTCAGATGATCCTCCTGCTTCAGCCTCTGTAGTTAGCATGCGATGCCTGGCTGATTTTGTATCTGTGTGTGGTAGAGACGGAGTCTTGCTATGTTGGCCTGGCTGGTCTCAAACTCCTGGGCTCAAGCTGTCCCCCTGCCCCAGCCTCCTAAAGTGCTGTGATTACAGGTGTGAGCCACCACCATGCCTGACCATGGTATATTGATCTATGTAAACATTGTAGAAAGAGTCAATCAAGCTAAGTAACATATCCACTACTTCACCAACTTATCTTTTTTTGTGTGGTGAGAACATTCAAAGTCATACACTACATACTATTATTAACTGTGGTCGCTGTGAGATCTTTGTTTTTAGTGGAAGCCTTGTGAGCTATCCTGGAATTCTCAGCTTAGCTTCACATTTCTCCTCATACCCAGTAGTACCATGGAGTACCTGCAGGAGTGTCCTGGGAATGTGTTACTTGCTGATGTCGTAACCCTGAGTACATGGCTCTAGCCCAGGGAGCCTCAGAGCAGATCCTGACCAGGAGTCAGGGCTCTGTGTTGGAAGCTGTTGGGATGGACAGTGTGAGTTTGAATAGTTTTGTAGACCTCTGTCACCTTGAATGCATTAGGGCTGCTTGTCAGACTGAAACAATTATAATTTCACCAAGGGCAATCCTATTTTTTAATTCCACTGCTTAATTTCATCAGTTACCAAGACTGTTTAGGAATCGTGAATTCAAATGCCTAAGGGAACTAGCAGATTATATGATCTAATCTAATGAAGCAAGCCTGGTGTAAGCAATCAACTGACAGAAATAGGATACACTGTCTTCACTTTTACCTAACTCTGAGTTAATATTGGAGTTTGATATTCAGAATTAAGAAAAGGTGAATTGAAGTAATTTTTTTCTAGTTCTCTTCTTTACATTTGGGGCTTACAGTCTGATGCCAGGCGTGGCTGCTAACTAGGGAGGCTGAGACAGGACCATCATTTGAGCCTAGGAGGTGGATGCTACAGTGAGCTATAATTGCACCAAGATTTCAGTGGCACATCTCGTCTTTTGGATTGGGATGTTTTTCTGCACTACTTGACTTCCTTAACCATCAAGAGTACTGAGTTTCATTTAATTTAATTATAGAAAATGCCTGTTAGTAAATTTAAGTACTTTCAAGCTAGAAAAGAATGTTGGCATAAAAAGTTTTGCCATTTGGGGTAACTATTCCTGAGATATTTGTAAAAAGTCTTAGATTCCATATCAATCATGTTTAGTTGTCCAATATTGCATTGTAACTTCCATTTGTAAAGTTCTTTGCTCATGGTAGCGTTAGTAATTGAGAAGGGCAAACTGAACAGATTATATCATTTTTATAAAATTTGAAATCATGAATTTTGTATGCCTGAGGGGTGGAGGGGACAGTTTATTTTCAGTTCCGCACATGTAAAAATATATATAATTCAGGCCATCAGTCTTAGATTTCTGCAAACTGAGATAATTTCTTGCCTAACAAGTATTCTAAAAGTTAAAATTTCATTGGGAATGAGTGAATGAAATCATGTATTTGTGTAATCATTTAAGAATGTCCCTTTCGAGAAGTGGTGTTGGGAATACTTTATACCCTATGCAAAAATTAACACAAAACTGATCAAAGACCGTAGCATAAGAACTGAAAGTATACAACTCTTAGAAGAAAGCATAAAGAAAAAGCTTTATAACATTGGATTTGGCAATCATTTCTTGGATATGACACTGGTAACACAGGCAACAAGAGAAAAAAGAGGTAAATTGGACCAAAATTAAAAGACTTTTATGCATCAGACACTATCAACAGAGTGAAAAGGCAACCCATGGGATGGGAGAAAATATTTGCAAGTCTGTATCTGATAAAGGATTAATATCCAGAATGTATAAAGAACTCCTATAACTCAACAAATGAAACAACTCAAGATGCAAATTAAAAATAGACAAAGAACTTTAAATAGACATTTCTCCAAAGACGATATATGGATGACCAATAAGCACATGACAACTTGCTGTTTGTCACTAGTCATTAGGGAAAAGCATCACTACTCACAATGAAATTGTTACCAAAACACCAGGGGTTTGGTCTAGGTCCTCCTGCTCACCGCACAGAAAGCCCATCACTGTCACGACAAGTACTGCCAAGGAAGAAGGCTTTAATTGGCTGCTGCTGCTGAGATGGAAGCTCAGCCTCAAATTCATCTCCCTAACCCACTAAAACTAGGGGTTTATATAGCAGGGAAGAAATGTAACAATGTGTAAGAAAACAAGAACTGGGGAGGGGCAAGGAGTCATCTGGTGTGGTGATCTGCGGCGGAGTTTTGGTTCTTTGATACTTTTCTTTGAAAGGCCCAAAGGTCCTTCTCTGGGGAAGAAACTCAAAACAGATGCAGGTTTCAAGCTTTAACAGCAGAAGGGTCAATTTCTGTGTTCATCCAAAAAGAACTGTCTATGGGACTATTGGGTGGGTTTCAAAATGCTACTGCACACCCATTAGGATGGCTACTATTAAAAAAAAAAATAGTGTTGGTGAGGGTGTAGAGAAATTGGAATTCTTGTTCTCTGTTGGTAGGAATGTAAAATGGTTTGGTGACCATGGAGAACATTATGGTGATTTCTCAAAACATTAAACGAGAATTACTGTATGATCCAGCAGTCCCAGTCTGTGTATATTGAAAGCAGAATTGAAAGCAGGGTCTTGAAGAGGTATTTGTATATCCGTGTTCATAGCAGCATTATTCACCATAGCCAAAAGGTAAAGCAACCCAGGTATCCTTCCAGGGATGAATGGGTAAGCAAAATGTGGTATATACGTACAAAGGAATGTTATTCAGCCTTAAAAAGGAATGGATTTCTGACACATGCTACCACAGAGGTGAATCTTGAGGACATTATGCTAAGTGAACAGCTGAATCACAAAAAGACAAATACTGAATGATTCCATTTATATGAGGCAATAAAGTAGATGGCTTGTGATGTCATCTGAAAAGATCAAGTCCTGGATGCAGCGTTAGTGGGTGAGCCGCGCTGAGGGTTTTCCCCTGGTTCCTGTGATGCGTTGGTTTCAGCGAGTCAGAAAGTGAGCTCTCTGCTGCACTATACCTCTAGCCTCCGTGGCAGGCCCGCTAGCCAGCTGTTGTGTTGTGCGTCCAGCTTATGAAACAAAGCATCCCGCTGTCTGCACCTCAGCTTAAGGGACTGGGTCTTTTTCATAGTGTTAGTTACCAGCTACATGACCGTTACTTTGTTAAGTTTCTGCAAAAATCCTCATACCTCAGAGTCATACTATAAATGGAACAATATGATGAACGAGCGTGAGCTTCAGGGACTTGGAAAATGTTGTTTACGTTGAATAAAAAGTGTGACATTAACAATGTGGGTCACATTTGTTAATTTTGACCAGTCTACATTAAACTTTTCATAGAACAAGAAAAAGACCATTTCCTAATATGCTTATCATGAATAATATATATTCGTTAAGTTCTTCAGTCTCATCTAAATTCTCGTCAGCTCCATGAGTAAATATAGTTATCTGAGTTATATTTATATCTGTGTTCTAATCAGCTGCCATTGGAAGCACCATAAATAGCTTGTCTTTTCCATGCAGCTTATCCCATAAGTTCTCAGACCTATCTTTACTACACTGAGCAACATCATTGTCGAAAGTTAAATTTAAATTTGTCAATGCTTCATTGTCTTCAGACACACATTTTCTGCTGTATCGAGTAAACACCTGTATAAACTCACCATCTCTAACTGCTTGGGCAGCTTCAACATGTAATAACTGCATTTTGCAGTGGCATTATTGTATTTGTTTGAAAACAATCTGTATTGAAAATATGAGTCCTTTTGCAATTCATTCAGGGTTTCTTTTTCTAAATATTACCTGTTTTGTAAATATTAGTTATGATTCTTAATACAGCTTGCTTATTAATGGCATCTTAACATCTTAAGCTCTGTTCTTCCAACTGAGGCATACTTTATTAAACCTGTGCCTTCTTGTGGTCTTTGATTTTTTTCCACTTTTCGTAGAGATGTGAACAAGAAATGATTTTGCTTTCCTTTAAAGGAAAAGTACTGGAGTAATGCTTTCTGGAGCATTGCAGTAATGGAGGGTGGTGGACACTGGCACATGAAAAAATGTTGTGTCTAAAAGGCACAGCTGCAGTTGATACAGGTGGAAGTTGGTTTTTTAGATAAAATCACTCATCTAGTTTTAAATGTTGCTAACTAATGCAGAAAGAAAAGTTTTGAATTTTGTAGGCCAAGTGAAATCCAGTGAGTGAGCTTGTGTAGATGGTGGGCGTCAGTTTGCTTTTCCTGCTCTGTGAGGGGGCAGTCCGCTGCTCCTCTGCCTCCTGGCGCAGCCGTTGATAGGGTGAGATTTAGGTGAACACTGATGTTGAAGCTGTTGTCATATTCTTCTTGGTAGACATTGAGGCTAGACCTGTGTTACCTGCTTTTGCCCAGCTTTGTGTTTAATGAGATCCCGTCCTCATCACTGGAAGATACTGTAGTGAATACTTAGATGGATCTAGTGAGTTAGGCCATCTTCACAAAATAGGCATCTTTTGCTGCAGAACTGTTTTGACCTAGATTTACCCTAAATCATACTAATATACCCAGTGTGTTCCCTTGGAGTTGAAGAGTTAATCAACTCCTAAAGTCCCTAAAGTAGTAAGTGGCAACGTTATAACTAAATGCATGGCTTCTGACTCCACACACAGTGGATTTTCCTCACCAACTGGAAAAGGGGTGTGTTTATGTGAGAGAGCGTCTCCGAGAGAAGAGCTAACAGAGATGACCAGAACTTGCACTGAGAAAATAACTACCACCAGGACAAAGCCTGTTTTCATGAGTCATTGTCTGGTTTTATTTCTAAATTAAAATTTGTTTACAGTGTATTCACCATAAAGGATTCTTTAAAAAAAAAAAATGAGTTGAATGTCTCACAATGTGTTAAGATTTATTTAAGCTGAAAGAAGAATGCCAAGCTTGGTGGAACTCTGCCTTTCTAGTCAGTGGACTTACTGGCTGGCACTGCCTGTTCACTGCTGTTCACCTGATGGTTACTGACGCGGTGATGACTGTGGGTTGGACTCAGAGTATGTCCGAGAGGTTGCCGGTGACACTCAGTGCCACAGTCACTTAATAAGGATGTAAGGTTCTCACGTCCTTTTTTGGTGTTACTAGTTTTATAAGGGAATTAAGAAATTAGATCCTGTTCCGAAGTAGTTTTCCAGCTACTAATTTTAACATATAAACTTCTGGCCCTGGTTTATTTTTATAAATGAAGATACGAAACACTGAAGTGTTAAAACTAACAGGTATCAAATCATTGCCTTTTCTCTCTCCTTCACCCCTCAGGGGGAACACAGCGATTGCCACGCGCCATTGGAATGTCCCTGGCCAAGGAGCTCATATTCTCTGCGCGAGTCCTCGATGGCCAAGAAGCCAAAGCAGTGGGTTTAATCAGCCACGTTCTGGAACAGAACCAGGAGGGAGATGCTGCCTACAGAAAGGCCCTGGACCTGGCCAGAGAGTTTTTACCTCAGGTATTTCTCATCAGAGTTTATTTTTTCTCATTTTAGGAAACTTTATAACACTTTGACTAAAACAGCAGTCATCTTGCCTACCGAAGAAGTCCCTGGCTTGCTTCCAAGTAAAGGGATGCATGGGTTGTGTAAAACTAGAGCGGTTACACGAGATAAACACTACGATCCTGTGGAATTCAGATGAGGCTTTGAAGATGCTCCAAGGGTCTTCTCGTAGCCACACTTTGATAAAATATCCCTTGACAACACTTGTCATGTGTGCACAACTTCCTAGCCAGGTGTTTTAATGTGCTCACCAGCTGAGCGCTCTAATGGAAGCCGTAGCCATGGAGAGAAAGAGTGATAGGGCTGGCTGTCACAGTGGGCCACCCCAAGTCAAAATACATTGAAATATGCTGTTTTCTAGTAAGGTACCATAGTCTGTTGTGCCACAGTGGACTTTCATTGCAGTGGCTTCACTTGAAAAGTGAAGAGCCTGCTTGAAAAGCAGTAGTTGTTTGTCTTTCTGTGTGTGTGCTTATGGTAGTGTAGGCATCGTGTGTGTGTGCTTATGGTGGTGGATGCATCGTGTGTGTGTGCTTATGGTGGTGTAGGCATCGTGTGTGTGTGCTTATGGTGGTGGATGCATCGTGTGTGTGTGCTTATGGTGGTGTAGGCATCGTGTGTGTGTGCTTATGGTGGTGGATGCATCGTGTGTGTGTGCTTATGGTGGTGTAGGCATCGTGTGTGTGTGCTTATGGTGGTGGATGCATCGTGTGTGTGTGCTTATGGTGGTGTAGGCATCGTGTGTGTGTGCTTATGGTGGTGGATGCATCGTGTGTGTGTGCTTATGGTGGTGTAGGCATCGTGTGTGTGTGCTTATGGTGGTGGATGCATCGTGTGTGTGTGCTTATGGTGGTGGATGCATCGTGTGTGTGTGCTTATGGTGGTGTAGGCATCGTGTGTGTGTGCTTATGGTGGTGGATGCATCGTGTGTGTGTGCTTATGGTGGTGGATGCATCGTGTGTGTGTGCTTATGGTGGTGTAGGCATCGTGTGTGTGTGCTTATGGTGGTGGATGCATCGTGTGTGTGTGCTTATGGTGGTGGATGCATCGTGTGTGTGTGCTTATGGTGGTGTAGGCATCGTGTGTGTGTGCTTATGGTGGTGGATGCATCGTGTGTGTGTGCTTATGGTGGTGGATGCATCGTGTGTGTGTGCTTATGGTGGTGTAGGCATCGTGTGTGTGTGCTTATGGTGGTGGATGCATCGTGTGTGTGTGCTTATGGTGGTGGATGCATCGTGTGTGTGTGCTTATGGTGGTGTAGGCATCGTGTGTGTGTGCTTATGGTGGTGGATGCATCGTGTGTGTGTGCTTATGGTGGTGGATGCATCGTGTGTGTGTGCTTATGGTGGTGTAGGCATCGTGTGTGTGTGCTTATGGTGGTGGATGCATCGTGTGTGTGTGCTTATGGTGGTGGATGCATCGTGTGTGTGTGCTTATGGTGGTGGAGGCATCGTGTGTGTGTGCTTATGGTGGTGTAGGCATCGTGTGTGTGTGCTTATGGTGGTGTAGGCATTGTGTGTGTGTGTGCTTATGGTGGTGTAGGCATTCTGTGTGTGTGTGCTTATGGTGGTGTAGGCATCGTGTGTGTGTGCTTATGGTGGTGGATGCATCGTGTGTGTGTGTGCTTATGGTGGTGTAGGCATCGTTTTCACTCCGTTGTGCTTTCCCACAAGTACACTTTCAAAATCTAGAACACGACACGTATGGCTGACTCCGGAGTGGTATCAGTGGCCGTGCACTGACAATCCTCTTTTAAGCTTTTTGTCACCCATTCACATATATTTTTCAAATATGCCTTTGGTCTGAAATCACAAGATTAAAGGGCTTTAAATTGAGAGAAAGGATCTTCTTTTGCGGTATAAGCAGTAGTGACCTTTCTTTATTCCTAGTGGAATTTGAAGTTTTATAACCCCCTAACCATTTCTGGAGTCAAAATAGTTTTTCTCTCTAACTCAGGGTTGCTTGACTCAAACAGAATTCATAACCTTTTGTGGGCTGTGGATCTTTTAGGAATGCCATGAGAGTCCAAATTCATGCATTTGAATCTTTTAAAAAATGCATGAATGTTCACATTTGCTCAGAGTCTTGCATCCAGTTTCAGAAAGTATTCTTGGCACTCAGCACAGGAGCCTTTGCTGACAAACCAGGCCCCACTCTGCTGGTGTGCACCTGCTGAATCAGTTTTTAAAACCACACTGCCTGGCATTGACGCTCTGGTCCTTAATTAACTTAGGAGCTGTTAGCTCTTTTAGGGAAGGACCGTTACATAATTTATTCCCCATATAAGGTAATGCAGAGCCATACATTCAGTAGATGCTCAATGTGTGTTTGTTGGATTGATGGAAAGCAAATAAAAAAAGATTTTTGCCTTAAAAAGAAAAGATTCTCACTACAAACTTATTTATTCTCCCCAAATATGAGAGAAATCTGTACCTAAAGAGAAATTAAAGGTACAATTATCAGGAGAGTAATAATTTGACTGAATATTGGTGTTATAACTTAGCTTGGCTTAAAACTTTATGACCAAAACGTATCTCAGTTGAAAGAAAGGGGTGTGTTTCAGAAAGGTTATGGCAGAATTCCAGTTCTGATGATCTGCGGAGCCTGCTCCTGGCCTCTTGACATGGATGTTCAGTTCTCTGCTTCAGAACTCCCTATAGGCAGCTTATTATCCCCTTAGGGCCTGACTTGCTCTCTCTCCCATGATGCTCCTGTGACCACCATGCAGCAAATGCCACCACCATCCACACACCGCCCCGCCTGAGAACGTGAGCACCGCCCTCCCCTCTGCTCCCTCCTTCCACTCCCAGTGTGTTGAGCCGCATCCCACTGTGTGGTCACCCAGCCGTCATCACAGTCCCTGCGCGTGTGCCTTTGTCACTTTTCATTTGAAGGACACTCCTTCAGAATGTTGATTGTTAAAATTAATTTTCCTCCAGGTCAAATGTATAAGCAGATGTTGAGTTACTTCAGAAAATATGTGACTGCAAAATTATATGTACAAGTTACCAAATGAAGTTTGAGTGGAATCATCTTTATTTTTATGTTTGTTACTTTGTTGCCAAATGATTAGTCCTCCAGGTAACTGAAAGCTTCTGTAAAATTAGTATTTCTAGGTGATACCTGTATTATATATTACTTCCATTTATCTGAGAAAAAAAGGCTTGTAAAGGAGAAAAGGCATTGGTTTTATGTTTTAAAGGGGGAAACATTAAATCAAGCACTGTCTCTAATAGTATTTTGAATTTTCCTGTTTTTCTCATGGTTTTCTAAACCTTACTTCCCAAACTGTGGTCTGTGGACCAGCAGCCTGGGCATCTCCTGGCAGCTTGTTAGATGTGCAGAATCTCAGACCCACTGAGTCCACATCTGCATTTCCACAAGAAGAATGGGGATTTGTGTGCATCTAGGAGTTTGACAAACACCTTTTCTTGGTCAGTTGACGATGAAAGTGGAAAAATTAGAGGAGCACACCGTTTAATGAAATGGATTGATTATCATGAAAAAAAATGGTATTAGTGTCTACCACACAGGCAAATCACAATGGGAAGAATTATCAATAAGATACTTGTCTACCAACTATAGCCTTGGAATTTGTGGCCTTTGAAAAAGATTTGTAAACATGATTTGGAGGAAAATTTAGATAGGTCAAATTTAATAATAGAAACTCCTCGATAGGAAAACATGTCTTTTCATGCATTCATCCATGTCACCATCCAAGAGTCCTTTGCTGTGCTTGTTGTTTAGAGACTGCCTTGTGTTTTAATTCAAAAGAGCATTCAGTTCAAAATATAGCCTTGAATTCACATTCATCACCGATAAACAGTATTTAGGACTTTAAAATGTGATCAAATGATGAAATTCCATCTGAGGTAGGATAGCTTGGTAAGAGTTTGGCTTCTGCCAGAAAGACACAGGTAACATTTTCCTTCTCACAGCAGATGCCCAGTTCATTCCTCAGTGACTCTCCTACGTCCTGAAAGACTTATGTAGACTTCAATTTTATTTGTGCTGTGGGAGCACTGCTTAGAGGACATTCTTGATTAATCCACCATCATTACTATTTGTTATCAAGGCTAACGGAGGAAAGACAGAGAGCCAGTGTCTGAAAGAGATGATATCAGAACCCTACCTTAATCAATAGCAACAGCCTCATCCCCAGCCCAAGCTTCTGTCAAAACCCCTAATTGGTATGGTACTGAGGCGAAGACCTTACCTCCTTTTCCTTCCTCTACTTAACTTCTAGGAAGTGTTGCTGAAGAACAGCAAGCTCACAGCTGGACACGCACTACCTGCTCACCTTTAAGGATCCGGAGTTTGCAGCATAACAGAACACTGTGGAATCTAAATAATGTGCTGATGCAATTGTTGCAGTTGCTCTTTAATTACAGCCTTGCAAGGCTCAGAAAATTTTCCGTCTAGTATCTGACAGCCGTTGCTGACTCTGCCATGGATCCAGTGGTGGGAATTCTGAATTTTACTGAGATATACAACATAAGTTGCATAAATAATAATTAAAGTCTGTCTCTTTAATTTGAATTTTAGGGACCTGTTGCAATGAGAGTGGCAAAATTAGCAATTAATCAAGGGATGGAGGTAGGTTCCTTAATGCTTGAGTTTGTTTTGGGAATGGAGAGTGGAGATTTAATTTAAATGAACCATGTTTAGACTTCCACATTTTTTTTTTAAGTTCTAAAATATGGTTGTTTCAATGCTACTATTACTGAAAGCTACTGAAGTTCCTTGCAGCTCCGTCATTTATTTCATTCTTACGGTTATTGCTAATTCAGTATCATAAGCACAGAATTCAGTAATTTTATCAGTGCCCTGAAGCTTATGACATGCTCATTACTTTTGCCATCGAGTTAGTAGACAGATTTATTGGCTAGTAGTTCATAGAAAACCAGAGGAACAGGGCATTCTGTGTATTTTTAGCATTGGTATTATATTACATAAAACATTCCAAGGAGAACTCCTAGCTCTCTCCACCTTTGCTTCTCAGTGTGTCTTCTGCAGGGAGGCACACACAATGCAAGGTGAAATCATTGTGTGTCCTTGGGGTACCCCAGGAAGATGACTCCAAAAGAGTGGAGGTCCCAGGCCAGGGAGGAGGAGATGGTGCACATACCCATTTATTGGACATTTCATGGCAGTTGTTATATTTTGGTCAAATTATGGGTATTTTGAAGAAAAGTGCTTCCTTCTTGCAGACTGAGTAACCTCCAAATCTTCCTGGGCTGTATAGCAGTAAAAAGAGATGGACTTTATTAGCAGTAAATACAGTTTCATAAATTTACAAAAGTATTTGGTTTATTTAAATATTTACATAATGGTAACAATACTAATAGCAAATACCTTATATAGCCCTTACTATGTACTAAGCATCATGTGTGTGTGTTTGTGTGTGTTGCGATAATAAAGGCCTCACCTGGATTAACTCATTTAATCCTCACAATTCTCGCATTTGGTGAGCATTATAATTAGCCCCTTGTTCAGACATGCCTCTTTGAAGAACAGAGAGGTTAAATAACTTCCCCAAGTAACTCAGCTCCCAAGGACGGAGTCTGGACGAACCCAGGAAGCCTAGTTCTGTGTCTCATGTTGGTCACACTCTGATCTGCTGAACTATATCAAAGGATTGGGTGCTTTGGGGGTAGGGTTATTCAATTTGAATTTCTATTGACTGTACCATATTTTACAAAGTTATTTCTGCTGAAATGAATTATGTTTTTATTCTCAGGTCGATTTAGTAACAGGGTTAGCCATAGAAGAAGCTTGTTATGCTCAGGTATGTAATACAATCACAGATTCAATGAGGATGACCCTTACAAATTGTATTTACCTTTTGTATAATTCAAATGAATTTCACTGAGCAAGATTACCGTTGTGCCCATTCCAAAATCATACAAATGGGTTGAAATTAGTTGTTTCTGCTATTTGTTACCAGCTGTTATGACCGATCTGTTCCACAGGAATGTCTCTTGTCTATATAATCTGGAAAACTCTTAGAGTAACTGAGTCAGTCCTGGGTATGCAGGAGCTGTCTCTCTAGGCTTATGCTTTCTGTTGCGCGTATGGCCCTGGCTTCCCACTCCAGTGTAGAGAGGTAGAGGAGAGTGGTGGCGAGCGTGTGCCGGCCCACGCAACCTGGGGTGAGACTCCTTGGCTTTTCCTGAACTTCTGAGCCTTCTCTCCTGCCCACTGAAAGTTCACTAATGAAATTATAGTTTTATTTTTTACACAACCGGCACTTTTCATCTGTAAGTTTTGCATTTGTGGATTCAACCAAGTGTAAATTGAAAATATTCGGGGGAATAAAAGGATGATTGCATCTGTACTGAACATGTACTGACTTTTTTCCTTAACATTATTCCCTAAACAATGTAACAACTGTGTACATGTCATTTATATTATATTAGGTATTATAAATAATCTAGAGATGATTTAAAGTATACAGGAGGATGTGCATAGGTAATATGATATGCCATTTTATTAATATATAAGGGACTGGAGTATCTGCAGATTTTGGCATCTGCAGGAGGTCCTGTGACCAATCCCCTGCAGATACTGAGGGATGACTGTATACAAATTAGTAGGTCTCCCAGTAGAGGAAAAAAATGTTCTTCCTTTTTCATCTTTCTCTGAAAGATAAACTTTGTTTTAGGGCATTTGAAATAGCAAAAAAGTTTTGTTCTACCTTTCCCGAGAGTTGGAAAGTGCACGAGCCCTCGTTTAAAGGAGCAGTATCTAGAGTGTGACTCTGTGCCCAGCCTGTGTATATAAATCGCCACCTGTCATTGATGAGTACGTGCCATGAGGAAAGTGAACTGCACATGTCTTAGAAATAGACTCAGAGGCCGGGCGCGGTGGCTCAAGCCTGTAATCCCAGCACTTTGGGAGGCCGAGACGGGCAGATCACGAGGT
Organism: Rhinopithecus bieti; assembly: GCF_001698545.2. Lineage (NCBI taxonomy): Eukaryota > Metazoa > Chordata > Mammalia > Primates > Cercopithecidae > Rhinopithecus > Rhinopithecus bieti. Next base: position 1,039,418 of record NW_016816177.1, read on the forward strand.
CAGGAGATTGAGACCATCCTGGCTAACACAGTGAAACCCCGTCTCTACTAAAATACAAAAAACTAGCCGGGCGAGGTGGCGAGCGCCTGTAGTCCCAGCTACTCGGGAGGCTGAGGCAGGAGAATGGTGTGAACCCGGGAGGCGGAGCTTGCAGTGAGCTGAGATCCGGCCACTGCACTCCAGCCTGGGCGACAGAGCAAGACTCTGTCCCCCCCGCCAAAAAAAAAAGGAAATAGACTCAGAGCCCAGAGAAAAATTGTAAAAGCACATTTGGCCATACATTACAACTTAACTAAATGTAAAAACCAGAAATTATACAAGGTATTCTTCAGACCACAATGAAATTAAACTAGAAATCAATAAAAGAAAGATTGCTAGAAAAGCCCAAAATATTGGGTGATTAAACAACACTTTTCTAAATAATGTTGTATGTCAAAAATGTCTTGAGGAATTATAAAATATTTTGAATTAAATTAAAATGAAAATGCAACTTCTCAAAGTTTGTGGGATATATTGAAATCAGTGCTTAGATAGAAATAGCATTAGATACATATATTAGAGAAAAGATCTAAATCAATAATAACCTTCCACCTTATTAGGAAACTAGAAAAAGAAGAGCAAAATGAGGTAGAGAAGTACTTGGAGTAAGACGGATGAGTTTGGTTACATAATAAGGACAATTGTTCAAGTGACTGATAGATTTCAAAATTTTAGAATGTGGTTTTAAGTAGTTAGATAGTGCTTGATAAACTTTTACAGCTGTTTTAACATTTTTGACATATTTAATGTTTTGTTTTCTTAGACCATTCCAACGAAAGACAGACTTGAAGGTCTTCTTGCTTTTAAAGAGAAAAGGCCCCCTCGCTATAAAGGAGAATAAAAGGAAGAGAAATTCTTAAGATACCAATGTAATAAATGTACTTCTGGAAGTGTCTTTCGGGTCCACTGTATGCCTCAGCACATAGAATCTCAATGACCAAAGTGAAGAGCAAATTATTCATATAGTGTAGTAAGAACCGGAATGGACCCATCCGTGTACTTCATTCAAATGTGTAAATGTCATACTCATTTCAGATTTGTAAAGCTAGTAGTGTATATTGTCAGAAACAGAATCAAAGTTAGATATACATTTTTAAATATTTACTGCATATGTGGCTTTCTGTTCCTAATTTTTTAATGTGATAATTTATATATTGCACATTCTAGGGGATAATATTGATTGTATGTCTACTGTGCTGCATTAAGAAAATAAAATTTCTATATACCAAAAATGTGAAGGTATACCAAATGAAGTTTCTAAGTAATTAATGCATATGAACAGATACATATAAATCTACATATATCTAAACCTGAAAAATGAACTGATAGATACTCTGAGTGAAAACTACCTAATACAAATAAAATCAGTGAAAAGAAAACATGGGAATTTTCTCTTACCCCATTCTTTTTGAATTGACTAAATCACTGCATGCTGGACTTTAGAAGGAACAGCCCTTTCATTGCTGCTTCTGTCAGGCAACCTCTTCACATCATCAGTCCCGTAATACAGTATCGAAGGTGAGGAATGAATCCAAAGACTGAAGCCAAAGAACCGAAGCGGACGGGAGACCTGGTGAAGTGGGACTTCCAGGACCTTCGCCCAGCAAGTGGCCTGGCCGCCGGGCCTAGGAAAGGTGATGTTTACACACAAAGGAGGAAAGAAAGTGGGGCAGCCAGGATTGGAGCATGGAAATGGCTTGGGGTCATAGATTAAAGTGGAGACTGTTCTCTGCTTCCTTACCCTCAGCTATTTGCATCCAGTTTCTGTAAGGGAAAGAGGTGAACTTAAAACAACCCTTTGTCCTAACAAACACCTGCCTTCCTACTCAGGCCAGGCTAAGAAGCCGCTCAGGCCAGGCTAAGAAGCCGTAAACAGAGGGGCCTCCAGGTTGCATGCCTGAGTAGCCGTACCTGGGAAGTAGGCATTGGTAGGTGTGTGGGACATCGGAAACTAGAGAATTCGCTGTGGAAAAAGGAAGGAGAACATTCTGATGCCCTTAAATACATTGAGATAGCTCTACTGTACATTCATTTTACCAAACCACACTGCCTTCCTGGTTGGTGCCAGGTCTGAGTCTGGTCATGCTGGAGACGACGTCCCTGGGAGTGCCCCTTGCCCGCTGAGCACTGCAGCAAGCTTCACTGTGGTGCAGCCCAGCTGCGTCCTTAAGGTGTCCTCTCACATTTCCGTGTATCAGATAAACACCCATTTTACTGTGGATTTACGTCCTCATCATGACGACTTCATTGCTCTTTGAAAGCGGGTAGGTTTCATTTTTTAAATTCTGAAACTTACATTTTTTAACTTAGGAATTTGAACTCAACCTCAATTCTGAAATTCTTCTAAGAGGCAAATGTGGACTGGCCATCTGCTGCTGTCTGTCCTGACAAAGGTAGGCAGTGTCTTCACTAATGTCTGGACACTAAGGTGAGCGCTGTTTTCTTTATCACCTTAGGTGCTGAGGCTCTGCGGATTTATGACGATTGCTCAGCTGATCATCATACTATAAAGAGGGCTTATTAAAATTCACATTTGGCTCTCTCTGTGGTGGTCGTATTGCGTGGCAGGCATGCTTGTGTACTGATAAACTTGCTGAGCGGTTCCTTTTATGCATGATAATTTGCACCTAAAATGCTGGTGGTGGTTTTCATAGCCCTTTAAAGGTTGCAGGGCCAGTTGGTCCTCTCCATGACATGCTAAATACCACTTTCTCTTTGAGCAGGAAATAATTATGCTATTAGGAAAAATTTTATTAAGAGTGTGCTGTCTAAGTCGTTTCTCTTAACTTGGATTCATAGTCGAGTCTACTGTCACTGATCAAGCACTGTTTAATTTCCTAACAAGTTCTGATGAAGTCACTGGAATGTATCTGAAAGCAGTCCTGTAGTGACTTAAGGTATTGCAGACTTCATGTATTATGGCAGAGAAAAGTGTCTGTCCAATTCTCTGAATAAACGTTTGCCTTTCTCTTGATTTTCCTTTCAGTATCAGTCTTGCTGCTAAGTAATCCTGATCCTCCTCCAAGTCAAGCTTACGGGTCTCTGGGTGGGGCCATGCCACCTAGGGAGGGGCCCCTTTCTGCAGCACACCGCCTGTGGGTGCGCACGGCTGAGAATGCAGTAGACGTATCCGTGTGTTCAGACTAGGTTAGAGAAGACTCAAAAAAGGAGGATGAGTGGTCAAGCACAGATAGAATTAAGAGGATGAAAGCAAAATAAAGAAAATATTTCCCGTTATCTCAGAGCATGAGGCCTACTGGTTTTGAAGTTATTTAGAGCTGGTTAATTTCTAACTTGTCTATGAAAGGAAAGGAAAAGAGGTCTCCAAGTTTCTAAAGTTCTTGAGGCAAGAGAAAAGCTCTAGTAATGGCCAAAATAAGAGTCAGGTTTTCTGAGATTGATTTCTGTAATGTAAAGGATCATTTCATGTTTGCTTTGTTCTTAATCATGATGGATTTGGTTTTCCTGTCAATCATTTTTGTTGTCGTCGTTGTTCTAGCAATCAAAACTTGGTTTGTCACAAAGTGTTACTTTTCTGATAGCACTTTCTAAGTGCTTTGTGAATAGGCCAAAGTAGTGGAGTGTTGATTCATGGATCAGCACTTAGAAAAAGTGTATACCTGCACATGGGTGTGTCACTGGCCGGCCATCAGCCCTTTTCCTCACTTGACCTGAACTTCTACCTCTGGTGATGTGCCCTACATTTGCTCTTATTTGGGCTCCAAAGATCCTGGCACACAGACATTCAGAAATAGTTAATCATGCCATTATTTGTCTGCCAATCTAGTAAAATATTAACTAACACGTACGTCAGTATGTATTGAACTTTATCAGAATAGCAATAGAAGTTATTTTCTCATAGTATATTAATAACTGTATACATGTTTCACAAAAAAGTACATTTAGAAGTTAGTTGCTAATATTCTGGTAACACAATGTAAGAGGTGCTTTTCTGCGTAGATGAAGCAGGATACAGATTGTGATTTGGGGTATTTTGGGAGGCAGAAGGTGGTCGAATCCTCTGTTCAATTGTATATGTGTCTCAGGCTCCAAAAAATCACTGTTTCAAATGCTTGCCTTTGAATTCTCACAGTCTTCTTTGGGACCTCCAGAAATTCAGCTACCCCTTAGAGCGTTAGCACCTGATAAGCAATTTAGTGTACAGTATTTGTTTTCCAAAATAATTCTTAGGGCAGCCAGAGATATCTGGGGACCTGGTGGGGAAAATAAAGGATGTCAAGGACAGACCAGGGCACCCGTGTGGCTCGGCAGCAGCCCTGGAGACGCGCCTGTGTGGCAAGACATGAGATGGGCTCTCCTCCAGGAGCTGGCAGTTCCCTCGGGGGCCCCAAAGTGAGCTCCTAGGAACCAACATGTAAGTTCCTTTTTGAAGGCCTAATATAGAAACAGTACTGTGTGGTGTTTTGATTTAAGAAAACATTTTGACAAGATCACTGAAAATACCCTTTAAATAAGATGAGCGAGTAAGAGCTGGGTGTTATGATAATACTGAGTAACATTTATGAAGCCATTAATATCTACCAGGTGCTTTCCGGACACTACCTCCGCGAAAGGATAGGCACTTTGGTTATTCCTGTGGCACAAAGAGACCCATAAACCATGGAGGGATCCCTTACCCACAGCCCCACGGCAGGTACGTGCTGAAGTCAGGAATGACACCCAGGTCTACTGGCCCTTTTGTCACTGTTGAGCTTGAAAACAGCCAAACAACGTAACAGAGGCTGCTGATACGTGTGTTTTTGTCACCTTAGAGGGAGTAATGTCCTTTGCCCTGATTTGATCAACAGTTTTCTCATTACTTGGAAAAATACCAAAAGTGTGCTTATCAGCTGATCTGATGACACAGGCAAGTAATGTAACAATTAGAACCAACGTCCACTCAGCGCCTCCTCTGTCAGACACTGTGCATTTTTACACCTAATAGCAGAACCTTATGAAATGGGTTTGCTGCTTTATAGTTTAGGAAACTGAGGCAGCAGGATTCATGCTGGGCGTTCTGTGTTCTGGGTTCGTTCCGGTGTTTAATGACTATACCATCAAGGGCATGGAGCCAGTCTTGGTAGATGTGAATGAGGCATGGATCTGTCAAGATGCTAGTAGTGATTGGTGTATGTCCTCACATCTCAGTTCCCCCTAAAACCAGCTACTGGAGTCTAAGTGTGAGGACTCATGGCTTGATAGCAATGCTTGTCAAAAAGGGGGCAAGAGGGCCTGTAATCCCAGCACTTGGGGAGGCTAAGGTGGGCGGATCATGAGGTCAGGAGATCGAGACCATCCTGGCTAACATGGTGAAACCCGCCTCTACTAAAAATACAAAAATTAAGCCGGGTGTGGTGGTGGGCACCTGTAGTCCTAGCTACTCGGGAGGCTGAGGCAGGAGAATGGCATGAACCCGGGAGGCGGAGCTTGCAGTGAGCCGAGATCGCACCACCGCACTCCAGTCTGGGTGACAGAGCAAGACTGTCTCTAAAAAAATAATAATAAAATAAAATAAAAAATAAAACAAAAAGGGGGCAAGATGTGCTCCCCGTGGGTCAAGAATGCCCCCCGTGGGTCAAGAGTGCCCCAGACATCTTTCGGGAAGGGCGCCAGGTTTGTTGCTCTATTTGGCCCTGGTCAGACTCATCTGGAGTGTTGTATTCAGCACTCAGCATTGCAATTTCTGGTGGTCATAGAGTCACTCTGTAGTTTTCCGTAAAGCACATGGGAGTTCTTTGGCCAAGTTCCAGCTCCACCGAAGCCAGCGATGAGACCATGGACAAAATGCCTCATCTCCCCAAGCCCATTTCTTCATTTGTAAAAGAATCCAGTAGTCGTTCAGGATGGTTATGAAGACCCAGTCACACTGGATGTGAGATGTGTGAAAGTGCTTTATGTGGTGGCATGTTCTATGTGTTTCATATTTCACAAGACGGGAAGGTAGGTCTCACAACCATGGCTGGTTTGGGGGCATGTACATGAACCTTCACTCAGGAAAACAGAAGTCTAGGGAAACATGGTAGCTGCCTCCAGTAGAACAACAGTTTAAAACAGATCTTCAGAGGCTTCCAGGGCGAGGGGAAGCCATGCAGGGCTCCTGCCCACCTCCCCACTTCTGTTCATTGCTCTGCACTTGTCCAGAGACAAGAGAGGTGGACTGAAGTCTATGCGAGGGAGTTACTTACACCCTCGTAGGTCCAAAAGCTGCCCCCTGCCTCTGGAGTGTTAGAGCAGAAAGTGGGCAGGCATGGGCAGGGCCATTGCTGCAGGAAGTTTAGAGGCACCAGAGGACAGTTCTTCCAACTTAAGACGGTTTTTGTGAAGTGAAAGCAAACTGCAGGCCTCCAACACTGGTGCAGACTCTAACGGGTACAGTCCTCTAACACTGGCACGGACTTAGCAGATGAGAAAGATGGGTCTCCTTACAAATACTGGTCGCTAGTGAGTTGGGCCTTGAGAGACAGACAGAGAAAACAGGTATCTGCCTAAGGTGTGTCTGGTTGACTATGTTGGCCCTTGAGGTAATCTACAGTGTAAGGAGTTTTAGTTCCTCTAACATTTTAAGAAATCATTCTCATGTTTGAGTGCCATGTTTATAGTACCAATTTTGGGGACCAGGGAGGAAAGATTGCCCTGAGCAAAGCTGCCCATTTTCTCATCCGGTCAGTTTTCAGGGAGCGGCCCACCTGCTCCCCACCTCAGGAGATACTGGAGGACTCTAGCCCTGCGGTGGGCTGTGGTCAGGCCAAGGGTAGGCCAGGCTTCCTTCCTAGGCTTCAGTTCATTCCCCCATCTTGCTGCCAAGGTACCTTTAGATGTTTTGGTCCCCTAAAGCATTTAAACATACTGACGTGTAAAATGCTGTCTGAACAAAGTCTCCCATGAACACACTGCACAGTGTGTACCTGAACCTTCCAAGAGAAATAGTAAAATCACCACATCATCAAGTTGCAGCTCAGGGATTACGTAACTTTACTGGTGATGTTTGCAGGAAAAAGTTTCAGAGAAATTTGAAAATTGGCAAGTGCACTTTCTTGACCTTTCCAAAAATAGTCTGAGTCACGTTCACTTTCAGCCTCCAAACTGTGTTGAATGAAACCTTTGTGCAGTTTACAGAAAGTGAAGAACTGTTTGGCAAGAGAGAGAAGTTCGAGCTCTTAATAGCCTCGGCTACATTGGGTAACATTTCTTTTGAGTTGTCTATTAACGCTTTCCTGAAACATGCTTTTTATGATGCCTAGAACTTGTATAAGAGTGACTGTAATTTGAGTTCTTTAAAAATGTAAGTACAAGAAATGTGCCACATGCCATAAGAGATAGGAAGTGACAGCTCACATCCATCTTTGGTGGAAGGAAGCTCTAATTATTGGAAGATGTGATTGGAATATTTGTTCTTAATACCTACGGGTGGCTCTGTCGTATGCTTACCTAACACCAGTATTGGCATGCAAATAACACTGAAAAGCTCCTTTCTTTTCCTCTGGTCTTTGTGGGAAGGCATGGTGTGAGTCGAGATTGCTAAACCACTCTTCTGAGAGGACTCAGAGAGAGTGTTTATCCTAGACCATCCATGGCACTGGTACTTCTGAGTTCAATTATGGTGTGATCTCAGAATGGCTCGGTAACCTCAAAACTCCAAGCCCTCGGTGGTTGCTTTACTTCCCTAGACTTGCAGTTTATGTACGCCCACATGTGCTTCATGTGTATTAAAAAGGCTTGCATGTGTAGATATGAAGATATATGTTGACTGTCCTGAAAAACATGACATACCTAACATTTAAAATCGTTTTGAGTTTCCCCTGGGGATAAACTAGTCTTCAAATGTAAACATGATGAGCAGCGTAGGGGTTATGGTAGAAATTACAATTACCATCTTGACTTATACAATCTATTATGGAGTAGTACTAACTTACTTCCAACAGTATACAAATTCTTTGCTCCTATATAGTATTGTATCTTCCCCCATCCTCTGTGCTTTTATTTTCATACAAGTTAAATCTATGCACTGTAACTTCAGAACAGTTTAATTATTGCTTTATGAAGTTGTCTTTTAATTGGAGAAAAAGAAGTTACAAATGAAATGAAAGTTACAAATGAAAAATACACTTACAGTGTCTCTTACATACATAGTTATCTTTACCAACACTCTTTTTTTAAAAAACTGTGGATTTGAGTAACTTTCTAGTATCTTTTCATTTCAACCTGAAGCACTCCCTTTAGTATTTCCTGCTGGGCAGGTCTGCTAGGGACAGATTCTCAATTTTTGTTTATCTTGAAATGTCTCGATTTTCTTTCATTTTGAAGGATGATTTTGTTAGTCATAGGGTTCTTGGTTAACAGCCTTTTTCCTTCAGCACTTTCAATATGTCATGCCACTGCATTTTGGCCTGCATGGTTTCTGATGAAGAGCTATCTTAATTTTATTGTGAATCCCTTGTGCATGATGGGTCACTTCTCTTGATGCTTTCAAGATTCTCTTTTTGTCTTTGTCTTTGGACAATTTGAGCATAATATGTCTCAGTGTGGATCTCTTTGAGTTGATTCTGTTTTGTTGGGCTCTTGGATGTGTAGACTCATGTCTTTGTCACATTTGGGAACTTTTTGGCCATTATCTTCTCAAATACTTTTTCTACCCCTTTCTGTCTGGAACTCCCATTATGCATATGCTGGTATACTTGATGGCCTCCCATAGGTCTCTTGACCTTTGAACAAGACCTTTGATTATTTTCCTTTAATCTTATTTCTCTCTGCTCTTCAGATTTAGTAATTTCTATTGATAAGCTTTTGAGTTTACTCCTTCTTTCCTCCGCCATCTCAAATCTGCTTTTGAGACCATCTAGTGGGTTTTTCATTGCAGTTCTTGTCATTTCGATTTTAGAATTATTCTTTGGTCCTCTTTAAAATGTTTTGTCTTTATTGATATTCCATGTTGGTGAGGCATCATTCTTATACTTTAGTTCTCTGAATATATTTAAAATAGCTGATTTAAAATATTTTCTAATACATTTAACATCTGAGCTTTTCTTAGGAACAGTTTCCATTGAATGTTTCATTTCCTTGTATGAGTCAGACTTTCTTGTTTCTGTATATGTCTTACAATGTTTTATTGAGTAATGAACATTTTAAATAATATAATATGGCAACTGTGGAAGTCAGATCATCCTCTGTCGCATCCTAGGTTCACAGTTGTTTGTTATTGTTGCTATTTTGTATTGACTTTCCTGGACTGATTCTGTGTGTTTTGTTGTGTGTGGTTGCTGAAGTTTCTGCTTGGTTATTTTAGTGTTCAGCTCTTGATTGGACTCAGATTTCCTTAAATGCCTTGAACCAGCAAATCTCCAGCTCTTGCTGAAGGGCTCTGTATGTTGAGGCATGCCTTCAATACATTGACAAGCACTTGGCAACTCTGCCTTAGCCTTCACTTCCTCCTTGTGTAGAGCCTTAAGGTCAGCCAGAGGTGAGAGCTAGGGCCTTCTCAAGTCTTCCCTGAGCTTGCATACAGCCCTCACATGCACATGGCCTTCTAGATTTCCAGGAATGTGTCAGAGCTTTTCATAGCCCTCTATGGACATCTCATTCCCCAGTTCCTGTTTTTATGTTTTTTGGTCAGCTTCTTATTTGCCTCAACTCAGGCAGCTTTGATACTAAACAATCATCACTGATTTTTTTTTTTCCTTAAACACCCTGCAGGAAAAAAAAGCTCTCTACAATGAACGAGGTCCTAAGTTAGGGCAAATAAAGACAAGCCCTGTGAGTGGGGGTTTCCCCATTATTAAAACACCAGAGAAATGCTGGACATATCAGATAATGACAAGTTTCTAGGAATAGGGCTTTGGGCATGCTACAAAGACATTCATTCTCCTATGGTAACTGCTGGTTTTCATGGCTGCCATGAGTATGAGACTATTAAGTTTTCAAGGTATGTGTGGCTCTGGGAAGAGGAAGTGGAACAGGGCAAGTTAAAATTCCACAAAGCAGCTGGGTGCTGTGACTTACACCTGTAATCCCAGTACTTTGGGAGGCCAAGGCAGACGGATCACCTTTGGCAGGAGGTCAGGAGTTCAAGACCAGCTTGGCCAACATGGTGAAACCCCATTTCTACTAAAAATACCAAACACTAGCTGGGTGTAGTGGTGGGCGCCTGTAATCCCAGCTACTCAGGAGGCTGAGACAGGAGAATTCCTTGAACCGAGGAGGCAGAGGTTGCAGTGAGCCGAGATCACGCCATTGTACTCCAGCCTGGGCAACAAAAGCAAAACTCCACCTCAAAAAACAACAACAACAAAACAAATAAAATGCCACAAAGCTTGTTCTTATTGAGATTCAGCCACTTTTCTTAAATAAATGCTTCTCAGATTGTTGCAAGCTTTTGGCTAATTTCTGGGGTTCTTAAAAAGTTTTGACAATTTTTTTTTCTACAATCTTTATTGATGTTCTCATTGTTTATATGGAGGAGCAGATTTTTTGGAGGTTCTCACTGCACTATTCCCACTGACATGCCTTCCCTATCCCCAGCTGATTCTAATGCAAACATGTATACCATGGGCTGTTACTGGAAAGGTGTACAAGGTAGCTTTCTCACTTCTGGTACATCAGAACTGATATTTATTGAATTATTGTTAAAGCCCAAACTGTTGACTATACCTCACTTCCCAAATGTCAGGTTTAGTTGTAGTCAAGGTAGGAGAGGATTTACTGCTGTATTGTCTTTTAAATGTGTGCTCTGAGTCTAGACCCAGGAAACAGAAATAGGCTGCTCCAGCTGAGGCTCCCCTTGCCTGGTCATGAGGTTGGATGATCTGTGAGGGATCTGTGTTCATTCAGTCCTTAGTTGCTGATTTAACAGCCATAAACCAAAGCAAAGCAATGCATAAATGCAGCCTTCAAGTAGTAAAAATAAAAAGTATTGAAATTCCAGCATATATAGGTGTCTTATGTTTTAGGACAACTTTTCTTCCACACTGTTAAGTTCATGTTCCACTGTTGAACATTCAGACTATGATGACAAAATCATTTATTAATTTGAGCTTTCAGACCTTGAACAGGATTTCATGTATAGTAAGAGTTTGCTAGTAATCAAATGCAAGAGTCCTTTCCTTAAAAAAAAAAAAAGGTAAAATGAAGATAACATGAAATTTAATTTCCAATATATGTTAGGGAACCAGATATATTCTAGTTGATACTAGAATGTATAATTAGCCCTTGGTGAAATTTCAGAAGACTTTCTAGGTTAAGATGTCATTGAAAACAGTCCCTCTACAGGAAGGCCACTTCGAGGATAGAAGACACACGTGAGTCATCTCACCTCTGGCAGCACTGTTACCTCTCAGAGCTTCTCAAACACAGTGGCCATTGTTGTTACCACGGCTAATTATTAGCCTGCTCCAACAGAATTTGTGTCGATGTTACAAAAACAGTTTATGCTACACAAGCTCTTTATTCATGTAATAATTATAGCATGTTTGTCTTAAGTATTTCGCAAGTGTTCTCTTTGGATAATACCAGCAAGATTAAGTAATAGTTTCTCGCTAACATTATTGCTCAAGAACATCAAACATGACGGATTGGGATTTGATATCCGTATATCTTTGGCTTCTAGCATCTTTGACTTTTTGCGTTGCTCACATATAAAATACTCTTCTTGTGGGGGTGTGCCTATTGTTTCTAATGCAAATGCCAGGAACCACATGAGCAAAATATTTGATTTCAGTTTTAATGGAGAGTTTTTAGTAATGATCAAGAATAACACAACCAAGCCAGCAACAACACTGTGCCAGAAGCCAGAGACTTCACAGAGTCTTCCTTTTAGAATTCAAAAAAAAAAAAAAAAAAAAAAAAAAGAAAAAAAGAAATTTATGTTTCTCCATATCATCCAACTTCATCATTGGCAATAAGTGACTTGGCAAGAAGCATGCATCACATGGTTTGAGTTCTGCACTGGAAAAGGTCAGCAGGAGGCACAGACACTGGCCTGCATGATGCAGCCGTGTACTCTGATCCCACGACACGTGCTTTGGAGCACATTATGCAACGTTACACTGCTGATTAATGGCCGCTTGCACAAGAAGTTTTTCATTACCCCTACTGCAAGCATCCTGGGAATGATTAACTTTGTGACATAACTTTCATTATACAAATATGGAAGATTTAAACAGAATTTCAAAATAATGTGCTTCAGAAATAACAATGAGTTTTGGCTTCTTAATGCATCCACAATTAACAACTATTTTAAAGCCACTGGGTGAAATCAAGACACCTATTTGGAAGTTGCCTTTTTTTTAGGAGTAGGGTTTCATGTGAGATTGGTTCATGAACACTCTTCTACCCTATTTTAATTTTACCTTTATTCTAGTTTGCTGTTGAAGATGTCAGACATATTTTACAGTGCTTAGCTCTTATGAGCTAAATATTGAATATACCGGTTGCTTTTATTAAACATTTTTGGAGCCACAAAGATATGACTCTTATATTGTCACACATAGTGGAAAGTTATGGTGATGCTTGTTTTTGAGTCTATGTAACTAAAAAGGTAAACAACTAAAATTCTGCATTTTGTTGAACTTTGAATCTTAGCAGTTGAGTGCAGTCTGAACTGCTGGGTGCATGAAGACTGTATTGTGATGGCAGAAAGTCAACCAAAGTAGCTTAGACGACAGGAAACCTCACTGGCTCTCAGCCCCAAACTGTGTAAAGACAGGGGAGCCAGGGTCACGGGGCTGCCAGGACACTCCACTCCCCACCATCTGCCTGTAGTCTGTGGTATGTGGCTCCATCCTTTGGGCCTGTCCCAGTAGACCAGCTCTACCTGATGGCAGCTCCCAGCTGCATGGCCCCCCAACAGGAAAGAGGAGTCACACTCTTCACTCACTTCCAACTCAGAAACTCCCAGGAGAGGCCTCTGATAGGCCTAACTCAGATCATATGGCTTCCCTGTGGCCAGGGTGGTGGGGTACTATGATTAGAGGAGGGAGATCTCTTCAGGAGAAGAGAGGGCTGCTGTCCTGGACCCAAAAACCAGCCATCCAGGCCAACCTTGACTCAATCAGCCAAAGGGTCCTGGTGCTGTAAGAGGTTGGTGTTTAATGAAATACCAATCATCATTGATTCATGTTGGTGTCATTTTTGTTTCTCAGAGGAAGACAATTTGTCCAGTTACTCTTATGTTTGGGCTCCTCAAACTACTTTTGAAGTTCCATATTCAGAAAAATGGGGAGCCCAGCTGGGTGTGGTGGCTCACACCTGTAATCCCCGCACTTTGGGAGGCCTGAGGCAGTGGATCAGCAATCAGGAGATTGAGACTATCCTGGCAACATGGTGAAACCCCGTGTCTACTAAAATAACAAAAAATTACTGGGCCCGGTGGTGCCGCACCTGCAGTCCCAGCTACTCGGGAGGCCTGAGGCAAGGGGAATTGCTCACCCAGGAAACGGAGGTTGAGTGAGTGAGATCGTGCTACTGCACTCCAGCCTTGGGTGACAGAGCAAGACTGAGAAAGGAAAAGAAAGAAAAGAAGGAAGGAAGGGGGAGGAGGGAAGGAAGGGAGGAGGAGAGGAAGGAGGGAGGGAGGGAAGGGAAGGGAAGGAAGAAGGAAAAAAGGGAGGGAGGGAAAAGAAAAGAAAGAGAAAGGAAGGAAGGAGGAAAGAAAGAAAACAGAAGGAAAGAAAGAAGAAAGAAAGGAAAGAAAGAAAAAGAAAAATGAAATGGGAGCCCCAGTTTTGGTTGTTTGAGGAGCAGTTCTAAGATTTTCTGCTGCAAGTGATCAGGCAACACAAGTGAACTTGTCCTAAACAACAGTGTCTATTTCTAAATACAACTTCTAAAGAAGAGAATACTTGTTTTTCTTTCTTCTGAACAGTTGACATGACCCCGAAGTTATGTAAGATGAGTTAACCTGCAGCGCTGCCACATGTTCTTGTGAGAAGTTAAGAAGAAAACAGGAGGGAGGAAGCGGCAATTTACCAACTTCCTCCCGTCCAAAGTCCTTGATTCCAATTCTTTCCTTCGAAGAACAGACTTTGTGATAACCTTTACTCTTGATTGCTTCGTGACAGCTGTGACGGGATGGGGGGTTGTAAATGGCACAGCGACGGGTGTGGTGAAATTCGGGGTGCGGCCCTAAGCCATACGACTTTCCGCTGCTTCTAGAGGGTTATGCATGTACTCGGCTGAGCCTCTGTGCTTAGAGCAAGCGTGTGCAACCGCAAGGCCCCCCACCCCGACTCGCTGCTCATATTCCGGCTTCACCGAAAGCCAGTGAGTGGTTAAACACTGACTTCTGACCCCTGCTCCTCCGGCGATCTGTCTTCCCCCTCGCATTCCTGCGGGTCCCGGGCCGGGGGACGCTGCCTACGTGCGGCGACGGCCCCTGCGCGGCCGAAACGCTGGCTGCTTCCTGGAACGCGGTGCAGATAAGAAGCCGCTGCCGGGCTCGGGTTTCAGAAGCGCGCCACCGCGGGTTACAAAACCCTGTGTCATAATTTCACTTCGGATTTTTTTTTTTTTCTTTCCTAGTGCTGGCTTCCCGCAGAAGGACGTTTTGTGTGTTTGGTCCATGTGTGCGTTTGTATTTCCTTTTGGCGTTCAGAGGCCAAAAATAGAGAAGCCAGAGGCCTCCTTGCTGTGCGCCTCGCAGCCCCGAGCTCTCCAGCGCATAGGGTCCTGCTGAGACACAGCGACGACCGACGACCACCGTGTGTCCCGAGTCCCGAGTGCCCGAGCCCCCTGCCGGGCCTGGCCGCTGAGGACGCGCTCCCGGTCACCGGCTCATTTTCTCGGTTCTCAAACCTTCAATGCCCGTCACTAGCAACTTAATCTGCGCTCTAACTCGCAGAATTCTTTTGACCTGTTGGAGAAAAATAGCATTTTAAGTTCTGGATTATTCAAGAGGGTGGAGTCGGCTAAGTTTAGTGGACGCTAAAAATAGCCCAGCAGTGCGGGCGGGTCAGGCCTGGGGGCGCCAAGACCTCCGCCCTCACCCTGCCCCCTACGGGCCTAGGAGCCGCAGCCCTCCCAGGGCCTGTGCGTAATTCTAGCCAAGGCCCAGTGTCATTTCCAAGAGGTGCCTCTCGGCCGGGTTACTCATATGTCAGATTCCCATTCTCACGTTGTGTTTCACGCAGCAACTGCATTTCCAAAGAAAAGCGTGAGTCACTACCAAGTGGCTGCAGAGGGAGGGGAGGGCGACCATACACCGGAAGAAAGAGGTGGGGGAAGGGGCCTTTTTATAGCGTTCTGAGCTGGCTTTCTTTTCCATAGGTTAATTTTATCTTAACTACCAAACTTAGGCTGGATCGCCTTTTATAAGAAATCTATTTAAATACAAGGGATTATTTGAACTTCTTTTAAAAGCCAAGGGCATTTTTTTGTTTGGTTCTCAGCTTATAAATAAAATATATTAATAGTTGTTTAATGGGCATTTAAAATGCCAGCTGCCTGTGACTGTTTTTAGTGCATTCTCTAAACACCACTTGGAGACCTGAAACTACCCCCTTGGTTCAGTCCACAAGGAGACTGCCACCTTGCCATGGGCCAGGTATACCCAGCCTAGTGAGGCCAAGCTCATTCCTCTGAACAGATGGTGATTTTCAAATTGAATGCTATTCTGGTGTACTTATTTAGGAAAAAGATCTAAAAATAGACTTGAATGCACATAACCTGCAAAATAAGTTGTCAGCTTCTTTTTACCCCTGGAGGGTTGAAAACAAAGCTGTCAGCAATTTCTGCGAACTGAGGAATCTGTATACTTTCTTATTTTAGAGAGAGCTTTTTCAGTGGGGCTGTAATTGAGTCCCCTTAAATCTTTGTGTCAACAAATTACCATCTGTTGTTCTAGAGCCTCTAAAATTGGTGAGACTCGCTGCTGCTCACTGCCAGAGTGGAGGGGGGGTGCTGTCATTTGCTCTTCTGGATGTGAGCTTTGGAGAGGGAATGGGTGCCGCTGGTTTCCGATGTCATTGCAGGAGTGAGTCTAGGCTTTGCCAGCCCCCGTTACCCAGACCCTGGGGTCTTGTAGAGGGAGTGATTGAGAGATGCCCGGGAGTATGGGCTTGGAGACGGGTGGCACTGAGGTGGAGAGGAAACCTCAGCCAGTTTTGGTGGGTCCTCAGGGGAGTCTCAACACCTGTTGGTGACTGGGGTCAGAGTAGCCCAGAGCGCTGGGTTTTGAGTAAATCCTTGAAGCACTCAAAGAGCTCAGCCCTTCTTTATAAGGTATTTGGTTTAGCCTTTGTGGCAGGAAACCACAGGTGACGGGGACAACAGAGGGCCTTTGTCCCCAGTCTGGCACATCCACACCATTTTTCTGTGAAGTGACTGCACGTGCTGACCTAGAGGAAGTCAGAAATGGAACTGAAACACTCTCTGGATGGAGGATGGTGTGCAGGGTGGTCCCCAGACTCCATCCCCTTTGGAGGTCAAAAGTCTAGGCCCCAGCAAGCCCTGGCTGGCCCTGGGGCTGCCCATCCCATCCAGAGAGCTCACCGGGCTCCCAGCAAGGTTTTGTGTGTTCAAGCAGGGGAAACGGGCTCTGGCCAAGAGAAAGTGAAATGAGTGGCATTAAACTCAGCAAAATCAAGTCCTGCACATCCGCCCCAAGAAAGCCTGTCTCACCCCGGTGTGTTTAGTTTCACCGGTGCGCCTCAACTCCAAACAGCTCTTTTAAAACAGTTTGCCCCAACAAAGCAGACTGCCCACCAATGGGATCTGGGGTTCTGGGGATTAGAAACTTTCTCCATTCAGCGTTTACTGTATTTGAACCTCCATGAGAATGCTGTCCAAAAGAATGGAAACAAATCCTGGTTCCTACTTCCTGTGCTCCCAGGAAGCACAGATGTGCATGCACGTGCGCACGCACACACACAATGTGGAGAAGAGTGATTTCTCCTGGGTTGGGGATGGTGACATATCTGAGGACAGAAAGGAGGAAGAGAGCTGCCCAGGGACTGGGAGGGGCTCCAGAGCCAGGCAGTGTCTCGGAGGCTTACCTCCACCTTGGGCTCTAGGAACCACTGACTCTCTCCAGTCATCAAAAAGGGTAAGACCGAGGTTCCTGCGAGGTCTGAGCAGATGTCACTGGGGCACTGAGGGGCCTAGACAAACTGTTGGCAGCTCCTGCCTTTTCAGTCCTATGGGAAACTGCCCAGCCATCAAAAGGTCTTGTCTTAGCCGGTAAATTAACTTAATGTGACCTGTTTGTAAAAGGGGCTGGGGGCTGGGGAGAATTATGTTCATTACTTTTCTCAAGGGATGAGTTGGGACTGAAGCCCCCACCCCGACCCCAACCCACAACCATGCACATTCTTTTTAAATGCAGACATCGCTGGATATTGCTAAGAAGAGCCCCAGGTTCCCGAGGAAGCTGCAGTGTGGTCTGGACACCCCTGCTTCCAGTGGGCGACACTGAGGAAGACAGTGGGGGAAATGCCATTGTCTTTCTGACCCAGCGAGACGAATCTTACAGCCCCTTCTTCAGGCCAAAAGCACATCAGTGAATCAAAGGTTTTTAAATATTTCAAAATAATGTTAAAAGATGCCATCAATAAGTCCAGTTCCTAAATGCATCATCTTTAGAGAAAATGAAATTTTTAAAAGGAATAAAAAGCACATACACAGTGACTGGGCACGGTGGCTCATGCCTGCAGTCCTAGCTACTTGGGAGGTCGAGGCAGGAGGCTTATTTGAACCCAGGAGGTCGAGACTTCAATGATATATGAGGGCACCATTGCATTCCAGTCTGGGTGACAGAGCGAGACCTTGTCTCAAAAAAGAAGAAAAGGGGAGAAAAAGGGCATAATGCTTCAAAAATTCAATGGAACAGACCAATGAAGCTTTGATGGTCTTTGAACTCTTAAAAGAATGACTGTCTTGGCATGGATGGGGCAGGCTGATCCTTGGGCTGCTTGCTGTGGTCCAGAGAGCGCCATACCCCAGCTCACCACCTGTGCCGGGATTGGGGACTGCTACCTGCCCCAGCAATGTGGTTCTGGAGAGCAAGTGTCTGGCAATGGAGAGAGGCGTGGGAAAACAACCTGCCTCAGAAGATACTATCATGCTGAGATCTGTACAAAGAAATGAATGGGGATGATAATGATGGTGCGTCCACAAGGAACCCAGGCAGCAGCCCCTGGTTCTGTGCAGGAAGGGTTATGTGTCAATTCTGCTCTATGTTGAACGCCATACATTACAACAAAGTAGCTATGTTTTGACAAAGCAATTTAAATTCTAGGATTTTGCTCTAACCCAGGATGTACACAGAGAATGTTCATCTGGGAGTTAGGGGAAGCCTTCGTCAATTGGAAAGATGGGATAAATGCATTAAAGTCCATGCACTCGATGCAGCAACTGAGAATCCTATTGTAGGAGTGTCCATATAATTATCATAGGAAAATGTTTACTATGTGCTGTTATATTGAAAAAACAGGTTACAGTTCAGTAAGCACAATATAATCGTATTTTCATGTAATAAATATAGTACATGCACCTGTTCTAATTTTTCTACAATTGTATTCATTTTCTATTGTTGCTGTAACAAATTCCTACAAACTTAGTGATTTCAAACGACACGGACGCATGTATCATTGACAGTTCTGTAGTTCAGAAGTAAATGGTTCTCACTGACGAACGCGACAGTGTTGGCAGGGCTGTGGTCCTTGCAGAGGCCGTGGGAGAATTCTCCCCTCATCTCTCTGGCAGCCTTAGGCCACCGTGTCTGGTGGTCCTCACTTTGGTCCTCACCTCCACCTCAAAGTAGCAGCAGGAGTTTGAGTTCTTCCCACACCACCCCAGACCCCTCTGCCTCCTCATCCACAGCTGAGGACCCTGTGGTTACATTGGACACACCTGGGTGATCCAGGGTTCTCTCCCCACTTCAGGGTCAGCTGATTAGCAACCCGAATTCCATCTGCCAGCTTGACTCCCCCGTGCCACACCACCTGACATTCACGGGGTCCAGGGATTAGGGCATTGCTATGGTGCAGATGTGTGTTCCGTCCACATCCGTGTTGAAATGTGATTCCCAAGGTTGGAGGTAGGGCCTCGGGGAAGGTATTTGGGTCATGGGGGCAGACTCCTCACAAGGGACTTGGTGCCCTCCCCACAGTAATAAGTGAGTTCTTGCTTTGTTAGTTCAGGTGAGATGGAGTTGTTTGAAAGAGTCTGGGACATCCCTGTTCCCTCTCTCGTTCTCTCTCTTGCCATGTGACATCCCCGCCTCCCCTTTGCCTTCCGCCATGAGTGTAAGCTTCCTGAGGCCTCACCAGAAGTTGAGCAGATGCTGGTGCCGTGCTTCCTGTACAGCCTGCAGAACTATGAGCCAAATAACCCTGTTTTCTTTATAAATTACCCAGCCTCAGGTATTTCTTTACAGCTAGCAAAACAGACTAATACAAGCATGGATATCTTTGGGGGCCAGCCTTCTGCTTACCACAACAATATACATGTATTCATTTTAATTAGCCCAGAAGAGCTAGGAAAACCAGAAAGCTCTTGTCATTTTGTATCCATTTTCATTTCAGCATTACCATTCCCCTTCATTTCTGTAACCGTAATTCCCACAATTCTCAGCGTTAGTTCCAAATTTATATTAATCCAATCTCACTGCTTTCATATCATAGCGTTTCCGTTTCTTTGTTCTTGATTAATTAGGCAATTTTATTTTACTTTTGTTTTCCTAAAATGTTCTGTATTTCTTGAATCCTGGCAATTTTGAAAATAAGTGTCTATTGCCTTTCCCTAGAGTAATTAATGACTTACCTGAGTATCAGATTTTTGGGCACAATTGTTTCCTCTCTGATGATCCTGAGGATCTTTTCTAGTGACATTAAATATTGCTGGTGAGAAGTCTAGGAATAATTAAGCACTCGCCCCACAACAATTCTGTGAAGAATTGTTCATTTTAAGCCACTAATACTGTTGCAGTAGAAACCTAACACAGTCATGCTGCTGAGGACCCTTTCTGGGATTCCCTAAGCCCAACCATATTCCAGACTGGGTTGAGGTTGTCCAGTCATGCTGTCGCAGCGTGAGACGCAGACCTCTGCCCCAACCCTGCCCAGCCCTGAGTGGATGCCCAGCCTTGTCCGCTGCTCCCACTTCCTTCCCAGCCTAGGGAGGGAAAGGACAAAACTGTATGGGTTTTAGCCCAGAAATGGCTCATCTGTGGGAGAAGAGACCCTTAACACAAGACGCTTGGCATGGCCTTCTTGCTGGGCTGCCCAGGGTTCTGGCATTGCTGTCTTTCTCCTACGGTAAATTTCCTTGTGCTCAGCACAGTGAGCTCGGGGTGGCCACCTCCAGCCGTGCTTTCCACCAAAGACAGTCAAGCGGTAGTCCTGGCGGTTGTTCTGCCCCTGGGGAGAAGGGGCCTTCCACTCTCAGTGGGAGTTGGACTCTCCCTAGGTGGCCTCTGTTCCTGGTGGGCAGGGCATGCCCACTTCCCTGAAGTGCGTGGCCTTCAGGGAGGAGCCCTGGGGTCTTCTCACCGGCCGTCTCTAACGTTATGGTGCGGGGCTGATCCTCTTTCTCACTGTGAGTGCGGCTGGTATTTTAGTTTTCTGTTGTTGCTCTTCTGTGGACATGTACTTTGTAAGGTTTGGGGCAGAAGGTTTTGTCAGCGCCCATCTTTCCTGGAGGGCAAGCTGAGTTTGGAAGATCTGGAAAGCTCAGTGCCCTGCACCTCCCCCGAGGGCTTCATTCCTCCCTCCCTGCACCTTCCCAGGTACTCCTTCTCTCCAGCCCTCCGAGAAGCTGTGTTCACTTTTTATCCCTCCCATGTCCCCTACTTATGTGAGAGAAGACATGCATTTCTCATACATTGAAAGGAAGATTTTACAACTATTTTCCGACTCCTCTAACTTTTAGAGATAAACTTTACCTCAAATATCTACAACTCTATCCCCCAGTTGACAGCTAAGAAGAGCACATATTCTCTTTACAATCAAATAAGCACCATATAACATGGACTGTGTGGTCGGGCAGGTGGGAATTCAACCTGCCTATCCCATTTGCCAGTTGATAACTTAGTCTCTTGCCTCTCTGGAGTTTGATTTATTTGTTAAAAAAAATTAAAAAGGTGGTAATAGAATGACTCACAGCTGCAGTGCATGGGAACTGCCTCATATCCTCCTGGCAGGGTGGGGAGCAGGAGAGGAAGCTGAGGTGCAGTCACAACAGTGGCCTTAGCTAACCCCACAGGGAACTCCAAGCTGGATGGCCCTGCAGAGGGTTCCTAAGCTTGGGCAAGGGGCTTTAGGCTCCACATCAACCAGTCACTGAAGGCAAAGGGCCCCAGGAAGGGCTAAGTCATGGGACAGGTGCCTCTGTCAGTGGGGGCCAACAACCTCCCACCCTGGAAAAGAAATCCTCTGTCCCCAAGGGAGAACCTGGTGGCTCCCAGTGCCCATGAATAAGTAGGAAGCTGTTACCCCTTCTGGGTCTGTGGAGGACACAGCCACTCCCTGGATGGTGCCACCAAAGCGGGGAACTACCCTGCTCCCCTCAGTCTCCTGCTGATCCCCTCAGTGACCTGGCTGGAGCCAGAGGGTACGGGAGCCCAGGCGATCAGCTTATGGTGGCAGGACAGAAAATGGGTCTGGGCTCAGAGCAGGCAGAAAACAGCACACCCAACATCAAGGGCCAGTCGGCTTTTCCCCCAACCCTGTGCCTGGTCCTCAGGCTTCTCACCTGAAGCAGATACTGCTGCCTCCCTCGTGGACACATCACTGGAGGCAGCTGAAGGGCTTGTCATCTAAAGGACTTCATGCAATGAAGCTCAGCGTTTGGCTCTACCGAGTGCCTCTGTGGGAGCCGGGACGTCGACAATGCACCTGGGTCGTCTTTGCAGCCAAAGCCATGTCCTCCCATTTCTCACTTCATCAGCAGAACACTATTCCCTAATGTTTGATTTCCCTGGGAGCAGGGTTGCAAGACTGCTCCTAAATAGTAGAAAGCCCTCTCTCTACAGGGAAGAAATGACTTTTCTTGGAGATACTCGGGGCTTTGCAAACATTAAATAACTATTAATAAATATGAAGTTGGCAGGGCAACATGGCTCACGCCTGAAATCCCAGCACTTTGGGAGGCTGAGGCGGGCGGATTGGCTGAGCTCAGGAGTTCGCGACCAGCCTTGGTTACGTGGTGAAACCCCGTCTCTACTAAAATACAAAAAATTAGCCCGGCGTGGCAGCGTGCACCTGCAGTCCCAGCTACTTGGGAGGCTGAGGCAGGAGAATGGCATGAACCCAGGAGGTGGAGGTTGCAGCGAGCTGAGATCACGCCACTGCACTCCAGCCTGGATGACAGAGCGAGACTCTGTCTCAATAAGTAAATAAATAAATAAATACATAAATAAAGTGAAGTTGCTGGACCAGATGAGGGCTTTAGGCAAAAAAGCAGGAAGGCTTTTCCTCTCTGGCTTGCTGGGCATGTGACCATTTCTCTCAGTTGGTGGAGAAGGCCAAACCTGTGTTCGCTCTGTGAGGGGCCTGAGGGGCCACGTCTCTGGGCCATCACTTCGTTCTTGGTAGAAGGCTTTTGCTGGCATCTGTGACCTGAACCTTCAGCACTCGCATGGTGCATGTAATAAGAGAAGCGGCTTCTAGGGCATCTAGGATGTCCGGCAGAAGAGCAAGGGAGCTGTGGGCTTCGGCAAGCATGAGGACTCCTGAGACTGAGGGACCAGCCACTCATCAGGCACAGGGGCTTGCGTATAACCAAGGCTGCTGTGTGCAGCATTGAAAAGAGCAGGTGACTGTATTTTTTTTTTTTTTGAGATGGAGTCTTGCACTGTCGCCCGGGCTGGAGTGCAATGGCGAGATCTCGGCTCACTGCAACCTCCTCATCACGGGTTCACGTGATTCTCCTGCCTCAGCCTCTGAAGTAGCTGGGACTACAGGTGCACACCACTACACCCAGCTAATTTTTTGTATTTTTAGCAGAGACGGGGTTTCACTATGTTGGCCAGACTGGTCTTGAACTCTTGACCTTGTGATGCACCCACCTCAGCCTCCCAAAGTGCTGGGATTACAGGCGTGAGCCACTGCGCCTGGCCAGTGATTGTATTTTTAAAGTGACTTTGTGAATCGTTTTTTGGGGTTTGCTTTTTGTTGAGGAACTTTTGAAATGGTATCTCTAACATTCTGGATTATCGAAGTATCTCTGGATTTTTCTCTTTCTACCCGAGTTTGAGTGGAGCAGAATTGTTTTTGAGCTTCAATGTCCTATTAAGAAGTAGGATTTGTTTTCTGTAATTTAGTCTTGAAGACAAGCAGTTGGCCCCTCTGTAAGTTGTCCCTCAGCTGCTATCTTCGTGCCCTCATCCCAAGCTCTCTGGGGCATCACCAGGAGCACCTCATTGGTGACGTGAGTGTGCTGTTATTATCAGGGTGGAAGCCACTGGAAGCACTCCGTTAGGGATATGTGTGTGTCTGTTTCTCTGGGTGCCCGGGGTCAGCAGAGCCCCTGTAGGCACAGAGGAAACAGAGGAACCTTGTGGCATTTCAGTTACTGCTGTGTATCACAACATCCCCAAATACGATGTGTCAAGCAATACAACTTTTTCCTTTCTTTTTTCTTTTTTTTAGATGGAGTCTCGCCCAGGCTGGGGTGCAGTGGTGCAATCTGGGCTCACTGCATCCTTCACCTCCTGGGTTCAAGCGATTCTCTTGCCTCTGCCTCCTGAGTAGCTGGGACTGTAGGTGCACACCACCATGTCCAGCTAATTTTTGTATTTTTGGTAGAGACGGGATTTCGCCTGTTGGCCAGGCTGGTCTTGAACTCCTGACCTCAGGTGATTCACCCATCTTGGCCTCCCAAAGTGCTGGGATTACAGGCGTGAGCCACTGCACTCGGCCCACAGCTTTTTCTTTCTCGTAATTCTGCAGATGGTAATTTGGACAGGGCTCAGCTGGGCAGCTCTTCCACTCTACTTGGTGTGGGCTGTGGCTGCTCCTGTGGCTGCGTTCAACTGGCAGCTCAAGCTGGCTGGGACATCTAAGCTGGCGTCCATCCTCTAGGGCTGCCTCCAGATGGCCTTGGCTTGTCCATGGGTCTAGCTTGGCTTCCTTCCAGCATGGTGGCCAGGCTCTAATCTGGAGAACGTAGAGCTCAAAGCTTCTGAAGATTGGGCTTGAAAGGCCCAGAATATCACATTCTGTTGGCCAAAGAGGAGAGGAAGGAGACTCCCAGCCTCACAGACCAGAATAGGGATTAAATGAGTTGCTGTGTGGATATGTCTGGCATTAGTAAATATCCTGTACACCATAGCTGTTTGCACTATTGTGCCCCTTTAGTCATTAAGTCATTAGCTAATACTCATGGTGCAGGCATGGAGGAAACAGCCTGTCAGAGGCAGTTTCGAAGGGACAGGAGGTTTGCTCAAGGAACTCCGTGTGCAGAAGGCCTCAACCCTGACTGCATATTACAATCACCTGAAATTCTCCCCTCCCCACCCAGGCAACTTCAGCCAGTCCTGGGGTAGGATCCAGGTGTGGGTATTTTTTAAACTCCCCAAGTTAAGCTATTGTCATGATATAGCTATTGACCATGACTGGTAAGAGTCATTGATTCAGTGAATGAAAGTATGTTTAAATTTTTTTTTTTTTTTTTTTTTGAGACGGAGTTTTGCTCTTGTTGCCCAGGCTGGAGTGCCGTGGCACAATCTCGGCTCACCGCAACCTCCGCCTCCTGGGTTCAAGCGATTCTCCTGCCCCAGCCTCCTGAGTAGCTGGAATCACAAGCATGCATCACCACGCCTGGTTAATTTTGTGTTTTTAATAGAGATGGGAGTTTCTCCATGTTGGTCAGGCTGGTCTCGAGCTCCTAACCTCAGGTGATCTGCCCACCTTGGCCTCCCAAAGTGCTGGGATTGCCGCGCCTGGCCTTAAATTTTAATCAAATAGCACTTTTCAAAAACCTAACTATAGACAAGAAAGGTGCTGGGTCCCAGAACCCGAAAGTACAGGAGGCTTAAGTTAAACGTCGACAGCCCCTGAGCCCTGACTTTCCACCAACAAACCAGCCAGATTCCCAAGAAAAAAAGATGCCCTTATGTTACATGAGATGAACATCTTAGGCTGATCTATTAATGAAATAAATGTACAGTTTGAGACTAAACAGCTGGACAGGAAGACGGGGTGGGTCTGACTTCAGACACTATTGGCTGGTGCAGGAGCAGGAGGGAGGCAGAGTGGCAGTCTGTGCCCACTCGTGCGTTCAGTTGTGACTATGATACAAGTAGTAGAACTCCAACATTTATAGTGCAGTCTCGGAATTATGCAGAATATATCTGCAATCTCTTTTTGGTGGCAGAACTGAAAATAGAAGTTTAAAAACCTGAGAGAGAGAGAGAAAGAGAAAGAGAGAGAGAGAGAGAGAAAGAGAGAGAGAGAGAGAAAGAGAAAGAGAGAGAGAGAGAGAAAGAGAGAGAGAGAGAGAAAGAGAAAGAGAGAAAGAGAGAGAGAAAGAAAGAGAAAGAGAAAGAGAAAAAGAGAGAGAGAAAGAGAAAGAGAGAGAAAGAGAGAGAGAGAAAGAGAGAGAGAGAAAGAGAGAGAGAGAGAAAGAGAGAGAGAAAGAGAAAGAGAAAGAAAGGAGAGAAAGAGAAAGAGAGAGAAAGAGAGAGAAAGAGA
>NW_016816177.1:1065492-1106109 GCF_001698545.2 Rhinopithecus bieti
AGAGAGAGAGAGAGAGAGAGAGAGAGAAAGAGAGAGAGAAAGAGAGAGAGAAAGAGAGAGAAAGAGAAAGAGAAAGAGAAAGAGAGAGAGAGAAAGAGAGAAAGAGAGAGAGAGAGAGAAAGAGAGAAAGAGAGAGAGAGAGAGAGAGAGAGAGAGAGAGAGAGAGAGAGAGAGAGAGAGAGAGAGAGAAAGAGAGAGAGAGAGAAAGAAAGAGAGAGAGAGAAAGAGAGAGAGAGAGAGAGAGAGAGAGAGAGAAAGAGAGAGAGAGAGAGAGAGAAAGAGAGAGAGAAAGAGAAAGAGAGAGAAGAAAAGAGGTGGGAAAAGCAGGAGCTTCATATTCCAGGTGGAAAGTTGAAGTCAGGAAACCAGACAGATCTCTCTTTCTTTCCCCTAATTAATTAAAGGTTGTAAAGTCAGGGTGTGGGCTGGGTGTATTCCCTTTCTTTTTAAAACCATGTTTGACAGCTCCAGGCTCCCAGGATTTCATCAGGATCTCAGGTGCGCTGTAATTCATGTGTCATGCACCCGGTTGCATAACTGCACTGTTACATGGGCAGCGTTTCTCTATGGAGTCCGTTTGCATCATCTCATCAGGAGAGGAAAGCCCACAGCACCGTCTTGCCCTTAAGGAAAAGATGCAATTTCTTTCATGTTTTAAAGTAATCTCCTTAAAGATAAAAATACAAAAAGAAAAAAGTAAAAACCACCCATAGTGCCCACCGCTTAACAATGTTTAACAGTGCACCTCACCTGGCCTTTCCTATTTTGAGCATGGCTGCAGAACAGAAGGATTCTGGTCATGGACTTTGGACACAAGTTGCCTGACTTCAGAATTCAACTTAGGTTGGTCACTTGCCTGGTCCCTGACTCAGTTTCCTGATCTGTGAAATGGAGATAACAATGGTAACCCACTTGAGGATTAAGTGCATGACTACAGTATCTGTAAGGTGCCGTGCCTGGCCCAAGTAGGACACAGTACTGCTATCATCACTACCGTGACGACTCCTGACTTCTTCCTGTACTTACAAAAGATGCACACCCACACACGCACAGACACAAACGTGAACACACGCACTGTGCACCCACATTCCAACAAGTCCATGCATGTGCCCATTTGCACACACACAAACATGTACATACCTGTGAACACACACACACATTTTCCCACAAACAATAACATACTCTATGTAGAGGTCTGCGGCTGCACGCACGTCACAACATGTCATGGATATTTCTTCCAGTCAGCAACCCTACACTTTCCAGCAAGGGTGCCATTCTTATTCGCTGTTCCTCCCTGGATGGCTGGGGTTGTCCTGATGCTTCACTGTGACACACTTACCACTGCAGGGCTTGCTGTGTGTTGGGGATGCAGCGTTTTAACTTTCTCAGATACTGTCAAATCGCTGTCCCAAATCCACACCACTTTGCACACCTCCTGGAGGGCCTCTCTCCATGTCCTGGTCAGGAGTGCATGTGAATGCTGGACTCTACCAATCCCATCGTTGAGAAATGCTCTCTCGTTAATTTGCATTTCTGTAATTATTATTTATGCAAAGGCTTCTAATGTATCTTGTGCAGCCTGTAAGCACCATCATGAACAATGTCAATCTATTCTTGGCCTGCACAGTTGGTTTTATAGCTTTCTTACAAACAAAAACTGTGCAGACAACCCACAGCTCACTCAGACCAGTAATGTGCCAAATGAACGCATGAGGCGAAGAGGAGTTCTAAACGTGGAGCACTGTTTCCAGTTGTAATATGTTGCAAGTGCCCATCCTCATCCTACTAAGCAAATCATTCAGCATCTAGTTGTTCATTCAAAAACTGTTTCCTGAGCACCTGTCTGTGTCAGGCTTATACTGATTGTAGGCTTTTGACAGTAAACACAAATTTTTAAGAATCCCTGTCCTTGTGGAATTTATGGTCTATCCCAAATAATATCTGAATGTGGGCACCTGAGATGAGGACCCCACAGCATATGGTGGCCGCTGCATGTGGGAGTCCATAATGGCCGTGGACCCACTTGGTGTCCCACTGCAGCTGTGACCGGGGCCACAAAGGGTGGCTGGGCAGACAGTGCCCCTGGGACCATGGGACAGGATCAGCAGAGAGTGCCTCACGGCCCCAGAGCTGTTCCTTACATAGATAGGAAAAAGGAAGCCCCAGGGTACCTGCCTACCCACGGCACCTGGGAAGCCCACCTTCCTGCCTTCCTCCAAGGGAAGGTCTGAAGAGCCCTGTCAGGCCCCCACTGTTCTCTGGCATGCATGCTCTGAGGTCCCGCTCTGGGGCTGGTCTCCAGGCCTGTCCCAGCTGAGCCTGGGCTGGGGCAGAGCAGCGAGCAGAGCTGCAGGAAGGGCCCACGCAGTGGGATCCACTCTGTGCTGGCTGCTGTCTGCCTCTTACTCAAGTTAACGGGACTGGCCCTTGGTTCCCAGTTCCTATTTGAAATATACCAGGAAAGGACTGTGGTGCCTTGTCCTTGGCTGAGACCCTTGCCTCTGGACCAAGCAGCTGGCCAAGGCGGGTGGCAGCTATCACTGGGCCAGTGTGTTCGGGGACTCAGCCTGGACAGGTCACCAGTGGGGTCGCTGAACAGCGTGGCTGAGGGAGGAAAGCATTCCCCAAATCCTCAGGGACTTTCTCCTGAAATGGAACCAAGCCATGGATGTCCACAGCACCAGCGTGCAGTGACCATGTGCAGACCTGTGGCAAGGGCTGAGTGAGTGATGGGGCCACCCCAGCCTCATGGAGCTGTGCGGCTAGGGGGTTTCAGACACAGGCCCAACACGGGTGCAGGGCTGTCCTGGAGAGAGGGCTGCTCGTTCGGAGAGCCAGGCGCACCTCCCCAGGGTGCTGATGGGTGATGTTTGAGTAACAACTCACCACTGACTTGGTGGCTTAAAACAGCACAGCTTTGTTCTCTTCCTGTTCTGGATGCTAGAAGTCTGAAACCAATCTGACTGGGTTAAAGTCAAAGGTGGGCAGGGCTGGTTCTTTCTGGAGACTCTAGGGGAGAATCCATTTGTTCACTGTCTTTCCACTTCTAGGGGCCACCTGCATTCCTTGGCTCTTGTCTCCCTCCATCTTCAAAGCGCATCCCTGCAGTCTCTGTGTCCATTACCGCGTCACCTCCTGCTCTCTTCCGGTCGGACTGTCTCAGGAGGACCCTTGTGACTACATTGCCCTCCTCCCCTGAATAATTCTGGGCTTCATCACATATGCAGAGTCCTGTTTGCCATGTAAGGTCACAACCATGGGTTCCGGGGATTAGGATATGAACATATTTGGGGGCCACTATCATCCCGGCACGTGGAGGGACACAGAATGTTTCTCCGGGCAGGGATGTAAAAGACACGGGTTGTAGGCAGAGAGAGCAGTGCCCAGCACCCATGGCCCACTCTGGGCCAGCGAGTTAGCCCTGACCTGTTTCCAGCCTGGCCCGGCTATGCGCTGGGCAGTTCCAAGTGTTGCTCCTCTCTCAGGCAGTGTGGGTCCCTGTGGGACATTGCAAACCCGCCAGATTGACAGGAGCCAGGGACACAGGGCAGGCAGCAATGGTGGCATGGGAAGGCCAACCTTGTGTGCTGCAAGGGTGTCCCCACCTAACTGTGCAGAGCTTGGGCGCACAGTGTGGGGGTGCTGTGGGGCATTGGGGGCATAGAGGGTAAGGGAGGATGCCCTGAGGGGATGCATGTGATCTCGGTGGAAGCAGAATGAACAGAGATGGGGACAAATGGAGCCGATGTTGGGATCATAAGAGCCACCAGCCGAAGCCTGGGGTCCTCGGAAACGTGCGTTGGTTGACTCCTCAGCCAGCTGCCAGGTCAGCTGGCACCTTCCGGTCCTCTTTCTTCCCTACGCATTGTATGGTCATCTGCAGGGAAGTCTTTCCCTTCTCAGCCCCGCAGGGCCCACGTCTGCACAAGTGCACCTCTTTGTTCACCCTGCTGACTCCCTGCAGCCCTGCAGCCCTCCCCTCTGAAGGCCTGTGCCACCTCCAGATGGTGGACAACGGGGCTGGCTGCTCTGAGGCAGGGGAGGCGGGGTCTCCCCACTGCAGGTGAATACACAGGGCACTTGTTTCCAGATGGCACCAGGAGGTGTGAGATGTCCAGGAGCCACAGAGTGACCTCCCGTCCTCCACTCTGCGGCTCACTCCACACTGTGCAACTTGACAAACCTCAGTAACTACCTACAAGATGGCTTCAGGGCAACTCTGACACAACCCCACCTTGCTCTCTATAGGCCTTGGGCTGTGCCCAACAACTCCTCCTCTGTCATAAATGAGATATCCTTTTTGTCACAGATGAGTTCCCCTTGGACTGGCCCCTGGTAGCAGCAGAACTCACCTGCATCTCCTGCAATGTCCCTAGAGCGGGACTGAGCCCCAAACAGGAGTCCCCGCAAGGCCTGCTGGGGATGAGGGAGGCTCACGGGCAAGTCCTGGTATCAGGCGGGGCGTGTTCACACTTGCTCCCCCGCCAACACAGGCCCACATAGGCAGGCTGCCTGCGCGCCCCTGCTCACTCCACACCCTGGACAGCCCAGCCATTTCCATCCTGGGGGTATTTAGCCCACAGCTAATGAGGATGGGGTTTCTATGGGCAGGGCCAGGCAGCGGGGCTTGGCACTGGGGGCCGTGTGGGTGGTGTCTGAAGTTTCCAACCAGACCCCAGTGCTGCCCACACCCCTGCTGGCTGCTGAGTTCTGGCGCTGGGGCGTTGCCTCTCTGAGCTGTGCAATACACGGGACCCCTCCTCAGTTTTCCTGTTCATCCAGACTTCTCATGGCCTGAGCTATGTTTCCCCCGGTTCCCAAATCCATCCAACTCAGAGTTTCCCCTGCCCAACCACAGAAATAATACACAGCTTGTTTCCTGGCAAACACACCTTCCAGAGCCAGACTCAACTTGCCACAAGATGGGCTTATCATGAAATCAAATCTTAACACTGCAGTTCTCTGGGTTTTTGATCGTCCTCACAAAGGTGGGGAAAGTGGAGTTGGCGTGTTTCAGAGCAATGGAAGCAGGCCGCGATCTGTTAACTCGGTAAAATAAAACCTTCTGGGAAACAGAAAATTTACCTGACCACCAGTGGGTGTGTGACCACAGGACTCTGGCTGGGGCTCCTGCCTGCTCACCGTAGAGATTGCAAAGGAAGAAGCAGTACATCGTTTCCAGTTTGCATCTGTAAGTAACCATGTTTAAGTGAAGCTGGGAACTGACTCAGGAAAACAAAGCTTTGAGCACTCTTGTAAGATCTCAGCCAAGCGAGATGAATCCCTGTGCCCTCAGCAAGCCTGCCAGGCACAGCCACGCGCCCGGCCAGCACCGCCACCATGTTCACCGCTGCAAGGAGCTTCCTGACTCTGCAGCAAGATCACCCAGGCCTGTGGGCCGTGGGAGCCCTGCTTCCTCATTGCCATCCCTGGGAGTCCTGTCTCCACATTTTCACTGTCCCAGCAGGTCAGGCTACCCAGGGACGCCCTGGATTTTGGATCTCCTGGCACACTGACTGAAAACCCTTCTTTTTCCCTCAGAAAACACATTGGAAATGAGAGGGTGTGAATCAGATAAGCTTAGGGACATCTTTGAAGTCATTAACATCTATTTTAAACATCAACTGCGGGGTTTGAGACCCTAAGTATCATCTGTGGCTAACTGCCTGCAGCTTCCACCCAGAAATGACCGCCAAGCCACACTCCAGAGCTGCTGTCCTGGAACAGTCTGTAGGGAAGGAGCAATTTTTTGTAGTTTTTCCCCAATCGGTCTTGGGCCAAAGCTTTTGTAAAACACAGAGGACATGGATTACTGAAAGACAGCCACACACTTCGATGCCACACGCCTCGAGTCCTGTCAAATTGCTGTGAGAGTTCTGAACGCATACGCTTCCTTGCACTCTCTTATCTCGTCACAGGGCAGAAACCAGCAGCTCACAAGTGACCTGGTCCACGGACTCTACTGGGAGAGCGCTGGCAGCCCCATACCCCAGATTCTCTATGTGTTCCTATTTCAGCTACAAACAACCTTTTTATTGTTCTTTTTGTTTGAGACAGTCTCTGTCGCCCAGGCTGGAGTGCAGTGATGCAATCTCGGCTCACTGCAACTTCCACCTCCCGGGTTCAAGCAATTCTCCTGCCTCAGCCTCCCGAGTACCTGGGATTACAGGTGTGTGCCACCATGCCTGCCTGTATTTTTGTATTTTTGTAGAGACGGGATTTCACTATGTTGGCCAGGCTGGTCTCGAACTCCTGACCTCAGGTGATCCACCCACCTCGGCCTCCCAAAGTGCTGGGATTACAGGAGTGAGGCACTGCACCTGGCCCTTATTTTTTTTTATAAACCACAGGTGCTTTCAAACTGCCAGCCAGGAAGTCCTTTGTCAGACCATGCAGGCTGATCTTCAGCCAGAACACTGTCACGGTGGCTCGTCTACAGCGCCTGTGAGCCAGGCTCTTAGGGGTTCCTGGTGCAGTTCTTCTGTGTGCCCCGCTGCGATGTTGACTCTTGGGCGTCACGTGACCTTGATGATGTTCAGGTGGTCAGAGTCTTCCGCGGGCCTTTTATACGCCACATAACATGCTGATTCCTGATCACTAAAGATGTCCTGATCCAACTGTGGCAGGTATTCTGAGCAGTATGGTCCCTTAGCTACAGGGTAGAAACCAAAATGAGGACGTCCTCCAACACAGAAACTGCAGTGCCTTCTTCGAAGATTTCACCTGGACACGCTTATCAAATTCTGTACGACATGCCCCCTAAAATGAGCAGAAGCCCAGTTTCCTTCTTGTATTTTTCTTTTCTTTTTTTGAGACAAAGGCTTGCTCTGTTGCCCATGCTGGAGTGCAGTGGTGCCATCTTGGCTCACTGCAGCCTCTGTCTCCTGGCTCACTGCAACCTCCACCTCCCGGGTTCAAACGATTCTTATGCCTCAGCCTCCCGAGTAGCTGGGATTACAGGCATGCGTCACCACACCCGGCTAATTTTTGTATTTTTAGTAAAGACAGAGTTTCACCATGTTGGCCAGGCTGGTCTCAAACTCCTAATCTCAAGTGATCCGCCCACTTCAGCCTCCCAAAGTGCTGGAATTGCAGGTGTGTGAGCCACATCACCAGGCCCTTGAATTTTTCTATATCCGTCTTCACCTACAAATCCCTTCCCAACACACATGGTTTTCCCAGGGTCCTAGTTAATATATTTGAATTTCTTCTAAACCGATATCTTGGTTTTCTGTGTTTCTTTCTCTAGATTTAGCTTTTCTTTCCTTTTAGAAATTAATTTATTACCAAATTTGGCAAGCTCTTAAAAATACATCATGGAATGGAGTCTAACATTATTAAGTTGGGGGTTGAATTTGGTTCTCATTGGCTTAAATGAACCATTTCTTTCACAATGGAGCCTGCATACACTTTGTGACTCTCATGAAAGTATTAATTTTTTAACTTTAGTGGTGTAAAAAAGTTCTTTTTAGTGGAGTGGAGGGAGTTAAGGTTGTGTTACGTTTTGATGTGAGGTTATGCTGGTCCCATGAAACATGCTGGGATGTGTTCCCTCTTCCTGTTTCCTGGAAGAGTTTATGTACAGTTGGTGCTATTACGTCTTTGAACGTTTGATGGAATTCACTTGTGAAACCATCTGGGCTGGTTTTCTTAGTGTGAAGGTTAATGATGACAAATTCAATTCCTTTCATGGATACGGGATTATTCATATTTTCCCTTTCATCTTGTGTAAATTTTGGTAGATCATACTTCTCAGGAAATTTGTTCAGTTCGTTAAGTTGCCAAATTGATTGCTATAAAGTGTTCACAAAAACAGCTAATGATTCTTTTAATATCTGAAGTGGTAACCAGTGTTTCATTTCTGATATTTGTCATTTGTGCTGTATTACTAATTTTTCTTATTAACTAGTTATGACTTTATTTATTTTGTTGCTTTTAAAGAACTAAGATTTGGCTTTGTAATCTTTTCTTTTCAAAAAAAGATTTTATTTTC
Source organism: Rhinopithecus bieti (assembly GCF_001698545.2). NCBI lineage: Eukaryota > Metazoa > Chordata > Mammalia > Primates > Cercopithecidae > Rhinopithecus > Rhinopithecus bieti. The sequence goes on from NW_016816177.1 coordinate 1,073,486, forward strand.
ACTTTGTTTCTTGACAAACCCTTGTGTTGAGGACTGATTTTCAATAGATCACAGCAAGGGAAGCTGTGTAATCTTTTTCTAACATTTGTTTTCTCTCTTGTTGACTTCTGCTCCTTCCGTCTTCTTTGGGTTTACTTTGCTCTTCTTTTTTTAGCTTTTTGAGGTGGACTGTTCCGTCTTTGAGGTCACATGTTTCCTCTTTTCTAACATAAGCCTTTAAAAGTGTAAATTTTCCTCCTCACACTGCTTTAGTCCATCCTATACATTTTGATATATTTATTGTATTTTTACACATCAGTCAATTAGAAGTATTTAAAAAATTCTTTTTGGAACATGCATTATTTAGAAGTGTGCGGGTTAATTTCCAAATATTGGGGAGTTTCCTAGATCTGTTATTATTTCTAATTTGATTCTGCTGTGGTCAGAGAACCTACTTTGTGCTATTTCAAATATTTTTAAATTGTGGGGACTTGTATTATGGGCCAGCATATAGTTCATCTTTGTGAATTTTCTATGTGAACTTGGAAAGAATATGTAGTGATACAGAAACCGCAATTAGGTAAAGGTAACTGATGATGATGTTCACTTCCTCCACTTGTTTACAGATATTTTTGTAATTGATCAATAAGGCAATGAAAGAGAAGTGTTAAATCTCTCACTATGAGTGTGGAATTGTTTTTCTCCAACAAACTAAGCAGAGAAAGGGACTTCTTCCACCTGATAAAGGGCATCTGTGAAAAACCTGGAGCTAACCCAATACAATACTTATTGTTGAAATATTGAGTACTTTCTCCCTAGGATCAGCAAGATAAGGAAGTAAGTGCATGCATTCTCTCTCTCTCTCTCTCTCTCTCTCATTACTTCTAGTTAATTGTACTGAGAACCTAGCTGTGGCAATGAAACAAGAAAAACATGTAAAGGCATAAATATTGGTGGGAAAGAAGTAAAATTGTCTCTATTTGAACATAACATGGTTGTTTAGATAGAAAACCTCAAGGAAACTACAGAACCACTAGTATAAGTCTGCAGGACACAAAAATCAATAGCATACATACATATATATACTAGCAGCAAACAATTGGAAAATGAAATTTAAAAAAAATTTATTTACAGTAGTACCAAATAAAATATTTTTAAATATTTAACAAAGTGCAGAAGTCCTTTTCACAGAAAACTGCAGAATATTGTTAAGGGAGACATTTTAAAAGACCTGTATAGCCCAGGCATGGTGGCTCATGCCTGTAATCCCAGCACTTTGGGAGGCCGAGGCAGGCGGATCACCTGAGGTCAGGAATTTGAGACCAGCCTGGCCGCCAACATGATGAAACCCCATCTCTACTAAAAATACAAAAATCAGCTGGGCGTGGTGGCACACACCTGTAATGCCAAATACTCGGGAAGCTGAGGCAGGAGAATCTCTTGAACCTGGGAGGCGGAGGTTGCAGTGAGCTGAGATCTCACCACTGCACTCCAGTGTAGGTGACAGAGTAAGACTTTGTCCAAAAAAAAAAAAAAAAAACACCTGAATACATGGAGAGGCATTGTTCCAAATCTCAATTGGATAAGAAGACTCAATAGTGCTATCAGTTCTCCTTATTATTACCTTTTGTATAAATTTATGGGGTGCAAGTGTAATTTTGTTACATGCATAGATTGTGTAGTGGTGAAGTCAAGGCTTCTAGGATATCTATCACCTAAATAACATACATTATACCCATTAAATAATTTTTTAGCATCCATCCCCTCCCACCCCCTCACCCTTCCAAGTGTTTGTTGTCTATCATTCCACATTCTGTGTCCATGTGTACACATTATTTAGCTCTCACTTATAAGTGAGAACATGTGATACTTGTCTGTATCTGACTTATTTCATTTAAGGTAATGGCCTCCAGCTCCATCCATGTTGGTGGAAAATATATGATTTCATTATTTTATGACTGAATAGTATTCAATTATACATATAGGACATTTTCTTTATCTTCTACTGATGGACACTTAGGTTGATTCCACATCTTTGCTATTGTGAATAGTGCTGAGAGAAGCATTAGTGCAGGTGTCTTTTTGATATAATGATTTATTTTCCTTTGAGTAGATCCCAGTAGTGAGATTACTGAATTGAATGGTAGTTCTAGTTTTAGTTATTTGAGAAATCTCTGTACTGTCTTCCATAGAGCACATACTAATTTACATTCGCGCCAATAGTATATAAGTTCCCTTTTCTCTGCATCCTTGCTAACATCTGTTATTTTTTGTCTTTTTAATAATAGCCATTCTGTCTGGTGTAAGATGATATTTCATTGTGTTTTTAATTTGCATTTCTCTGATGATTAATGATTTGGAGCATTCTTTCTTATGTTTGTTGGCAATGTGTATGTCTTCTTTTGAAAAACGTCTATTCGTGCTCTTTGCCCACTTTTTAATGGGATTATTTGGGGGTTTTTTGTTGAGTTGTTTGAGTTTCTTATAAATTCTGACTGTCAGTCCCTGTCAGATGCATAGTTTGCAAATATTTTCTCCCATTTCGCTAGTTGTTTGTTCACTCAGCTGATTACCTCCTTTGCTGTGCAGAAGCTTTTCAGTTTAATTAAATCCCATTTGTCTGTTTTTGTTTCTGTTGCCTGTGCTTTTGAGGTCTTGGTGACGAATTTTTTGCCTAGACCAATGTTGAGAAGTTTTCCCTAGGTTTTCTTTTAGTACTTTTATAGTTTCCGATCTTACATTTAATTCATCTTGAGTTGACTTTTTTATATGGTGAGAGAGTAGGATCCAGTTTTATTCTTCTGCAAATGACAATGCAGTTTTTCCAGCACAATTTACTAAAAAGAGTGTCCTTCCCCCAGTGTAAGTTCTTGTTGACCTTATCAAAGATCAGTTGGCTATAAATATGTGCTTTCATTTCTGGGTTCTCTACTCTGCTCCATTGATTTATGTGTTTATACCAGTTCCATGCTGTTTTGATTACTATAGCCTGGTGGTATAATTTGAAGTCAGATAACATGACGGCTCTAGCTTTGTTCTTTTTGCTTGGGATTGCTTTGGCTATTTGGGCTCTTTTTTTAGTTACATATGAATTTTAGGACTTTTTTTTTTCTAAATCTGTGAAAAATGATGTTGGTATTTTGGTAGGAATTGTATTAAATTTGTAGATTGTTTTCAGCAGTACGGACACTTTCATAATACTAATTCTGATCAATCAGCATGGGATGTTTTTCCATTTGGGTTATCTACCATTTCTTTCATCGGTGTTTTGTAGCTTTCTTGGTTGAGGTCTTTCGTCTTCTTGGTTAAAAATATTCCTAGATGTTTTAATTTTTTGGTAGGTGTTGTAGATGGGATTGCGTTCTTGATTTGGTTCTCAGCTAGATCATTATTGATGTGTAGAAATGCTACTAATTTTAGTAGATTGATTTTGTATCCTAAAATTTTCCTGAATTTATTTGTTGAATTGAAGAGTTTTTGATGGAATCTTTAGGGTTTCTAGATGTAAGAATGCATCATCAGTGAACAAGGATAATTTGACTTACTTTTTTCCAGTTTGGATGCCTTTTATTTCTTCCACCTGATTGCTCTAGCTAGGACTTACAGTACTATGTTGAATATGGTTGGTGAAAGTGGGCATCCTTGCCTTGTTCCAGTTCTTAGAGGGAATACTTTAGACTTTTCCCCATTTAATATGGTGCTGGCTGTGGGTCTGATGTATATGGGCTTTATTATTTTGAAGTATTTTCCTTATGTGCCTAGTTTGTTGAGGTTATCAATTTATCATGTAAGGGGTACTGAATTTTATAAAATACTTTTTCTGCATCTGTTGAGATTATCATATAGTTTTTGTTCTCAATTCTGTTAAGTGATGAATCACATCTATTGCTTTATGTATGTTGAACCATCCTTGCATTCCTCCTGTAAAATCCACTTGATCAGTTCTCAAATTGATCCATGGATTCAATGCAATCCTAATCAAAATTTTAGTGAAGAATTTTTTGTTGAAGTTGAGAAACTAATTCTAAAATTTACTTGAAAACATAAAGGACCTACATTAGTCAAAGACATTTTTAAGAAGTTGGAGGGCTGACACCACTTGATTTTAAGACTTCCTACAAAACTATAGTAACCAAGTAGTATGGTAATACTGAAAGGATAGATACATAGAGCCCTTGAACATAAGTGGGATAGTCATAGACAGGCAAAGATAGCCATAGATAATCAATTTTTAACAAAGATACTCACTCAGATTAATGAAGAAATAAATGTTTTTTCAACAACTGAGTATATGCATAAGGAAAAAAATGAACATCAACTCTTACCTTGCTCTGTATACAAAATTCACTTGAAATGACCATATACATAAAACTCCCAGAAGAAAACATAGGAGAAAATCCTTGCAACCTTGAGTGGCATATGTCTTTTACACAGGATACAGAAAGCACAATCCATTAAAAATTGATAAACTGGACTTATCAAAATTTACAACTTTTACTCTTCAAAGACACCATTAAGAAATGAAGGCAAGTCACAGAATAGGAGGAAATATTAGCAATACCTTTATCTGATGAATAACTTGTAATCACAAAACATAAATTGTACTTAAATCTCAATATTAAGGTTGGGTATAGTGGCTCATATCTGTGATCCCAGTGCTCTGGGAAGCAAAGATGGGAAAATAGCTTTAGCACAGGGGTTTGAGACCAACCTAGGCAACACAGTGAGACCCCATCTCTACAAAAAAGTTAAAAATATAGTCAGGAGTGGTGGTGCATGCCTGTAGTCTCAGCTACTCAGGAGGCTAAAGTAGGAGGATCACTGCAGCCCAGGAGCTCAAGGCTGCAATGAGCTATGATCATGCCATTGTATTCCAGCTTAGGCAGCAGAGTGAGACCATGTCTCCAGAAAAGAAAAAGAATAAAACCTCAAAATAGTAAAAGGAGAGGCTTTTTTTGCAGATGCTGCCACCACCCAGGGCCCCCTGCCACCAACCATGATATACATCGCCGATAATGGTGAGCCCTTAGGCTGTGTCTCCTTTGAGCTGTTTGCAGACCAAGTTCCAAAGACAGCAAGAAACTTTTGCACTCTGAGCATTAGAAGGAAAATATTTGGTTATAAGGATTCCTGCTTTCATGGAATTATTCCAGGGTTTATGGGTCTACCTGCTGACTTCACAGGCCATAGTGGCACTAGTGGGAAGTCCATTCATGGAAAGAAATTTGATGATGAAAACTTCAGCCCGAAGCATACAGGTCCTGTCATCTTTCCATGGCAAATGCTGGACCCAATACAGATGGTTTCCAGTTTTTCATCTGCATTGCCAAGACTGAGTGATTAGATGGCAAACATGTGGTCTCTGGGAAGGTGAAAGAAGGCATGAATATCTTGGAGGCCATGGAGCACTTTGGGTTCAGGAATAAGAAGACCAGCAAGAAGATCACCATTGCTAATTCTGGACAAGTCTAATACATTTGACTCATACTTTATCTTAACCATCAGACTACTTTTGCTGTAACCTGGAGAGCACCCCTCCACCCCATTTGCTCACAGTAGCCCATCACCTTTTGCTATTGATGCATCTTTTTTTTTTTTTTTTTTTTTTTTTTTTTTTTTGAGGCGGAGTCCCCTCTGTTGCCCAGGCTGCAGTGCAGTGGTGCAGCTCACTGCAACCTCTGCCTCCTGGATTCAAGCGATTCTCCTGCCTCAGCCTCCTGAGTAGCTGGGACTACAGGTGCATGCCACCATGCCCTGCTAGTTTTTGTATTTTTAGTAGAGACAGGGTTTCATCATATTGGCCGGGTTCGCCTCGAACTCCTGACCTCATGATTTGGCTGCCTCAGCCTCCCATAGTGCTGGGATTACAGGCGTGAGCCACCGTGCTCAGCTGATCCATTCTTTGGGTTCCATATTTTCCTTATTTCCCTCCAGTTCTAGCTGGATTGCAGAGTTAAGTTTAAGATTATAAAATAAATATTAAATAACTACAAAAATAGTAAAAGGACAAAGAATACAATGTATACATGGGCAAATTATTTGAACAGACACTTCACCAAATAAGATATAGAAATGACCAACAAATATAAGATATAAAATGGCCAAAACAAACATGAAAAGATGTTCAACATCATCAGTTGGCTGGGAATTGCAAACAAAACTGCAATGAGAAATCACTACAGGTCCACTAGGATGGCTAAAATTACAGACTGACAATACCAAATCAGTCTTGGTGGGCGTGTAAGCGACGCAAACGCTTTAGCAAACTATTGGGCAATTTCTTAAAGTTAAGCATATGCTTTTCCTATGACCTAGTTTTTCCACTTTTGGGTATTTTCCCAGAATAAATAAAACATACGTTCACACAAATACCTGTGGTGTGAATGCCCATACCAGCTTTATTCACCGTAGCCCCAAACTGGAAAAACCCCACATGTCTATCAACAGGTGAATGGAGAATCACTGTTGTATATCCATACAATGGAGTACTACTCAGCAACGAAAGGGAATGAACTCTTTATACTCACCACAACATCAAGGAATCTCCAGATCACGATGCCGAGTGAGAGAGGCGAGCCAGAAAAGAGTACATCCTTCATGATTTCTCTTACACACAAATTTAACAACTCAAACTAATCTATAGTGATTTAAAAAACAGATGTGTGGTGTCCTGGCGCCCAGGGTTGGGAAGGGGAGGCAAAGGCGACCAAGGTGTCCCTTGTGGGTGATGAAGGTGTGCTGTCTCCTGATTGTGACCTTGGTTTGTGACCTGAGTGTGCACATAGTCAAACTCACTGGACTGGAAACTTGAAGTGGACACAATTTACTGGACATAAATCATACCCTCAGTAAAGTTTCTAAAAAGCTGCTTTGCCTCTGGTTGGGGGTAATTATAGACTGGGATGGATAGCAAGGAAATCTGGGGAAGCTGATTGGTGCTCACATGGATGTATACATGAGCAGATTCAGTGAGTGGCACACTTAAGATCAGTTATTTCACCCACTGTGCTACTATGCGTGTGCATTTCAAACCTCAATTAATAGAAACTGTATACAGCTCACTGATTTAGGCTGAGAGTATTCCTAGAAATTTTTACAAAAAGATTTACTCTTTTTTTTTTTGAGACGGAGTCTCGTTCTGTCGCCCAGGCTGGACTGCAGTGGTGTGATCTCGGCTCACTGCAAGCTCCACCTCCTGGGTTCACGCCATTCTCCTGCCTCAGCCTCCCGAGTAGCTGGGACTACAGGCACCCACCACCATGCCTGGCTAATTTTCTTTTCTTTTTTTTTTTGTATTTTACAAATGGGGTTGTAAAAAATTTTACAGATGGGGTTTCACTGTGTTAGCCAGGATGGTCTCAGTCTCCTGACCTCGTGATCTGCCCTCCTCAGCCTCTCAAAGTGTTGGGATTACAGGTGTGAGCCACCGTGCCCGGCAAAAAAGATTTACTCATTTGGTAAAATAAAAACTCATTTTCATTTGAATTAGAGTTTTATGCATCAAATTTGCTCCAAATGGCACAAACCAATTAATAAGGGAAGGAGAGGAAATCCATCTCTCTTCATGTTCTCACTGGGTGCATCAGGGAATATTGGCATTAAGCTCCTCCTAGCTTTGTAGGTAAACTTTTCCCTCTAGGAAATTGGTGTGAGAGATGCCTTCCAGGAAACTGGCATGAGAGAAAGAAAATAATGCGAAATATAAACAAGTTTGTTTTCTAAGAAACATTACCTGTTTATGAAATTTTGCCTTGGAGGTGCAAAATACTAAATAATTTATTGAAGTTGCTGCTGAGATGAAGTGTTTTCAGGGAACATAAAATAAATGTTTCTAAAAGTTGTTTGTTGTTGTTTTGCACGACCCAGTGTGTTCTAGGAATCTCCCGGCCGACCCCGGGCAGTCTAATGAGAGAGACACCTGGGTGACCTCAGGCATTCTAATGAGAGAGACTGCCAGCTGACCCCGGGCATTCTAAAGAATGCAGATTAAACTTGGCTGTTAGCTCAGTTTGCTAAATTGAGGCTTTACTTTTTGCTGGCCTCTCTCCATGAATCCTGTTGAGTGAGAAATCGATCTCAGGTTCTTTTCTGATTATGTCATTGAAGATCACCCACTTCAGTTGTTTAACGGTTGTTGCATTCTTATTGGGCAGGTTTGCCTAAGGCACCCGTTTCCCGATTATGGAGGGCAGAAATCCAAGGTGGTCCAGAACCAGAACCGGGCCCCCTGGCATTATTCGCAGGATTATGTTACCTTGTATGGCAAAAGACTGTTTCAGATATAATTAAGGTCACGAATTGTCTGATCTAAAAATTGGAAGATTATCTGGGGTGGGGCCTAATATGAGTTATTTATTTATTTATTTATTTATTGAGACAGAGTCTCGCTCTGTCGCCCAGGCTGGAGTGCTATGGGGCAGTCTTGACTCACTGCAACCTCTGCCTCTTAGGTTCAAGCAATTCTCCTGCCTCAGCTTCCCGAGTAGTTGGGATTACAGGTGCCTGCCACTGTGCCTGGCTAATTTTTTTATTTTTTAGTACAGACTGGGTTTCATCATGTTGGCCGGGCTGGTCTCAAAGTCCTGACCTCAGGTGATCCGCCCACCTCGGCCTCCCAAAGTGCTGGGATTACAGGTGTGAGCCACCGCACCCGGCTAAGTTCTTTAAAAGCAGAGTTTTCTCTGGCTGGTAACAGAGCTGGAGTTAGGTTTGACACCAGGGTGGATTTTCTGTTGCTGGCTTTGAGGTGGAGGAGGCCCCAGGAGGTCCCTGTTACTGAGAGTAGCCCCTGGCTGCCAGCCAGCAAGAAAATGAGGATTTCAGGGGACTGCAAGGAAGTGAATTTGCCTAACAACCAGATTGAGCTTGGAGGTAGATTTTTTTTCCCCCAAACCTCCAGATAGGAGCCCTTGACACTGGCCTTGTGTGACTGTAAGCAGAAAACCTCATTAAACCCGCCTGGACTTCTGACCTATAGAATTATGAGACCATAAATGGGTGTTGTTTTAAGCTATTAAGTCTGTTATGCAGTAATAGAAATTTATTATTTGTTCCAGTTACAGAAAGTGAATATATAGGTGGGTGGGGTGGGGGTTATAGCTCACACCTATCATCCCAGCACTTTGAAAGGTTGAGGTGGGTGAATCACTTGAGCCCAGGAGTTTGAGACCAGCTTGGGCAACATGGCAAGACCTCATCTCTACTAAAAGTACAAAAAATTAGCCAGGTGTGGTGGTGCATGCCTGTAGTCCCAGCTACTCAGGAGGCTGAGGTGGGAGGATCACCCGAGCCCGAAAACTCGAGGCTGCAGTGAGCCATGACCATGCCACTGAACTCCAGCCTGGGTGACAGACTGAGATCCTGTCTCAAAAAAAGAAAAAAGAAGGAAAGAAAGAAAGAAAAGTTAATATATAGCTCTGATAATACAATCTCAGTCATAAGCCATTTGATTTATTTCCGATGTTATCACTGTTTCCTGGAATAATGAGTGTGGTTCGATTTTATTTTGATGTTTTAGTTGTGGACAAGATCTCCATTGTCTAAGCCACTGTGAGAATTCAGGTAAATCCCGGCCCACCCTGGGACAGTTCCTCCACATTCTTGCTACTCAAAGTGTGCTCCATGGTCTAATGGCTTCAGCCTCACCCAGGAACTTGTTAGAGACACAGAATCATGGCCCCACCCCAGACCTCCTGGTGCAGAATCTTCGTTGTAGTAAGCGACCCACTGCCCCACGCCCCCTGATGATGTGGGTGCTCATTAAAGTTTGAGAAGCACTGTTCCAGCTTGCCCTGAAGTTGTAGGATTTCAAACCAAAAAGCATCTTATGGATTTCAAACCAAAAACATCACCTCTGTGAAGCCAGCCTGGAGCCTGGCTAGTCCTTCTCCACCATCTGGGGGGCTTCTTATGTTCCAGCGTCTAACACTCTGGCCCCGGATACCAGAGACCTTTCACCCTCAGAACCTGTGCTCGCACGTCTTCAGACTGGGGCTGCTTTCTCTCCATCTCGCCTTCTGTACCACCTGAGGTACTAATTCTTCCAGGAAGCCTTCCTTGAATGTCTTCTCCTGACATCCCAGTGAGGGATTCCTGATACTCATTTCCATAGTGCTTTGGGCAGCTACTGCAGCATAAAACCACTCCAAATTGAATTGCTTTGCTCACAATTGCAAAGGGATTTGGGATTTGGGCAGTGCTTGGCCAGAGATTTGGGCAGTGCTTGGCCAGGGATTTGGGCAGTGCTTGGCCAGGTGCTTTTCAGTCCGGGTCTCCTTTGTGGATGCTGTTGGATGCTGTCCTCTGAAGCCTCCACTGGAGGCTGGAGCTGTCTGTCCAAGCTGGCGGCCTGACACTGCTGGGGGGAGGCACAAGTGGCACTTTGATGAAAGCACCTACACCTAGCCTGTCTCTGTGGCTGGGGTTCTCTCCCAGCATGGTGCCTGGGCTCTGAGAGAGGGGGTCCTGAGAGCAGGTGCTCCAGGAGACGCAGCCGAAGCCACGGAGCTCTCTGTGGCCTGGTCTGGAACTTTCACACACCACATACGCTGCATTTCTGTTGGGTCAAATGGGTCACATAAGTCTGCACAGACTGAGAAGGAGGAGACTTACACCATCATGCTGTGGCAGGGACAGCAAAGACTGTGTGGCCACCCTTCCTCTATCGTGTGTGGCCAGGGTCTTCCCCACCACGGCTTCTCCCCTAGGCTGTGCCATCTCACAGGGCTGCCTCCAAACACATGCCTTCCCCAGCACCACACTCAGTGCTGGCCCTGTGAGCACATATGTGGGACTGACGGAGTAGAAACCTGCTTCAGCGAAGTCGGGGAGTGGCAAACCTGGGAATGTAGAGAAGCACTCGGTGTGCGACACGTATTTCTGATGTACGCAATGGCGGCTGCAGAGCTGATCACTACCGGGCAGTTTCAGAGTGTGGGTCAGAACCCGTGAGCCTTCCCTGCCAGAACAGTTTGGAGTGTCACATGAGGACTTCAGCCTGGACACCAGAACCAGGTGGGCAGTGGGGCCCATCGCACACCACTGTAGTGTGAAGGGACAGGGTCTGCCTGCTGGTCCGTGCAGGGAGAAGATACTCCTAGCTCTTCAGGCTCCTACTCAATCCCCTGACAGCACCTTTTAACAAAAAGGCACCCACACCCTCGGCGTCAAGGGCATCTCTGAATGAGGGTCATGGTGAGCTTGTGTTAGGAAAATAGCTCTCTTGCCAACACGCAGGCAAAGTAAGCTTCTGCAATTCTCAAAGTCCTGAGTTTGCAGAATTTTATTTACAGCAGAATGTTGGTTTACCCACAAACATCCTGCTTGGCTAAATATATCTCCTGCTCCTAGAACAGGACCTGTGGTTTTCCAAGCATGGGTTTATGGTGTCCCTTCAGCACGCTGGCACGCATGTGCCCTGCTCTTTCTCCTGTGATCATCAGCATGATGGGAGGCGAGTGAGGAACTCAGTGTCTTCTGACACAGGCATCTCACAACACCAGTGCAGCCGGACCTTTGTCTGGTAGGTCTCCGTGCACCCACAAAGACCTGGGCCTGCGGGAAGTCTGGGGCCCACTGCTGTGCATGCTCGTTTCTTGAGCATCTGAGTCACCTTTACAGTTTGCGATGATTGACGAGGTCAAACAGGACTCACTTGCATTGCTGGGTCTCTGTGGTGACAGGGGGGACTCGGAGGTAGGTGTTCAGGTCAGAAGGGACAGTCCTGACTTCCTCCACTGCTGCCTGCAGAAGCAGAGGCCGAAGCCACAGGCTGCGGGGGCGGGGAATGTGCTCCAGGAAGTGGCTCTTGGTGCTCCTGTCCACAGCCTCTGCAAGGGGAGACACATGCCCAGGCAGAGAACACAGTATGACAAGTGAGGAGAAGGGGAAGAAGTCAAATGACACGCTGTTTCTCCTTCGAAGGTAGGAAGGCAGGAGGGAAGGGAGCTATGTAGACACAGGATGCACTCCCAGTTCTGCTGGAGCTCAGGCTGGCCCTGGAGCTAAGCTTTAGCAATCTCCAAGGAAAAAGGATTGTTTAACAGAAAAATGGGGCCGAGGAAATACTGGACCTCAAATGAGAAGAAACTTTTTCAGAACCTTCGCGGCCTTGGGGCTGGCTGTCCTTCCCAGAACCATACTTTGTGGCAGTGGTGAAGTCATCTCTGATCCGAATCCTCCCCAACCGGGATGTCAAATGGTCATTTACAGAGAATTAGTAACTGAGAGGCAGAGGAGAGAACACCCTTCTTTGCCTGTGAATGATGGCAGAGTCACAGGCAGTGTGGGGTGATGGGCAACCATTACTTTCTTGTTTGCTGAAATAATTTCATGGTGCAGATTGGTAGGGAGAGTTCATTTTTGAGAAAAGTCAGTTTCCTGTATTGGAGCAAAGAAACCACAAATCATTTTTTAACATTAGTAAATTTCTGTAAAGCACAAGTTGTCCTAAGTGAGGTGCAAGTGACACGGATCTTTTCCTCAGGCACAGAACTGTCATTCCTGCACTCTTGGGAGCCAAGGCTTAAATAGGAATGTTCTGCCACCTGTTCTCAGGCAGCAGTTTGAGCCTGGGAAGCCGCCCGGACAAGGACACAGCAGACCCCTCGTGCCCCTTGCAATTCTGAATGCCTCTCATCAATCCTGGGGTCTCGGGGGAATGGCGGAAGGATCCCCATCACGGTGGAATCTCCCTTTTCACTTATAAATGCGGCAGGGCTCTGCTGTGCCCTCCGAGTGAGGAAGGGCTCTCTTCAGCCTACTTCACAGAAGACTCCCTGGTAACCCAAGACCCCTAGTCCAGCTGCAGATGGTGAAGGAGACCCAAAGTGCAGAAAAACTCTATGGATAACCCTCAACAGCACAGTGGTCGAGGCTACTTGAGGCTAAGGGTGCAGAAGACCAGCCCAGGCGCAGGTGTCAGGGAAGGCCCTGTCCTCAAGCCTTGGGAAGGAGGTGCTCTTCCAACCAGCCTCTGTCTCCCAACTGAGGGTAAGGACCCGGCCAGGGGCCACCTAGGCCCACCTGCGCCCACTGCATCTTCTCCTTTTCCACCTGGTGACAGCTGCATTTCCGTGGGTGGCCAGAAGGAGAGTTTTCGATTCCCTCCCTGCGATAAAGACATGTTTGAAGAAGAGAAGCTGAGCTCACTCTGAGCGAGGTGTCAGAGAGCTATGGAATGAGGGGTTTTGGTGCTGGTGCTGCCTAGGGGTGTTGAGTGTGTGACAGCTCCTAGGATCTGAGGAGGGCCAGGAGGAGGGCACAGGAGGGCCAGGGCGCCACCAAAGGCAGGGAGAAGCCCACGTGAACGTCATCAGATCCCCTCTTCGTTATTTAACTGAGACCCCAGTACACGCAGGACAACGTGTTGTGGCCCTGAGAGACCCCTGACGTTGGCTCTCCAGCCAAGCCCCTCTGTCCTATTGCTGTGTCTGCATTGCCCTGGCTTCTGTATGCTTTTGCTGCGTGGCCAGGACCTGTGGCTCCCGTGGCCTGCCCTTGAGCTGCCCTTGAGCTGCCCTTGGAAGCACGGAGCTGTTTTGCTGGCAGGCGCAGAGGCAGGAAGGACCCAGGGGTTTTGATCCTCACCCTCGGCCTCCCCACCTCATGCCTTGGGCCCAGAGGACCAGAGTGGGAGTAAGAAGCCCGGATAGACGGGCAGATGTGAGGGTGTCATTAGAATCCGAGATCCCCTAGGGGTCGGGCTCCACGCGCCTCGCGCCAGAACTGGCCCGAAATTGTGCCCTGCCTGCCGCTCCCCTCTGGGCCCTGCTCTGACCCGCCCTCCCCAGTATCCCCTGGAGCCCCCATCCGTCAGTGAGGTGCTCATCTCAGCTCCTGCGGAACCGACAGCCCCTGCCGGGACAGCAGGGAAGCCTCAGCAGAGCCCTGGGGGAGTTTCGGGTGGGTGTGGGGGAAGGGGAGGAAGCATGGAAGCCCACAGGAGGCTGTGTATTGGAGGGCGGGGGCTGAGCTGGGCAGAGCCGAGGCGCCTCGGCTCAGGCCTTTTCTGAGTGGGGTTCCAGGGGCTGCACGCTCCGCCCTGCCCCCCACCCCCCACCCCGTGCTGTAGTGCGGGGGCTCCTGCCCTGGACGGGCCCCAATGCCTCTCGCCCCGACCAGCAGCTTGGGCTGGAGCTGGAGCCGGTCAGACATTTTTCTTTACTAGGGAACCTTGCCTAGCACTGCTCGGTTCTCCAGGCAGGACGATGGCCTTTGGGGACTGGTGGACGGGATTGGATGCCTCCCTCTCTGCTGCAACCGCTTTGGATCAGGCTCGATTGTTTCCCCCACCGTTTGCCATGTGCTCCCCGCGCTTTGGGCTCTGAGTTGGCGGAGGGAACCCCGCACGGTCCGCATACCCCTGGGGACCCCTGTGAACAGGCCAGGAGGTGGGGGCTATATTACTCACTGGGGGGTTACAAATCAGGATGTAAAGTGGGGGCCAGGGGCCAAGGAGAACCAAGGGGCGCGGCGGGGTGGGGGGTGGGGTAGGCCTCGCGGGAGGGGCAGCGGAAGCGAGGCCGGCACCCTGGGGAAGGCCGGGAGGGTGCTTGGCCTATTCTGGGCGCCGCCAACGAGTGACTGACTGAGGATCCAGCCGTGAGGGACGTGGGCCGGGGCAGCAATGGAGCAGGAGCCCAGGCAGGGCGGTGTGGGCCGGGCCTGTGCAGGCCAGGCCGAGAGGACGCGTTTGGGTGGGGATGGGAAGGCAGGGCGAGGCCCAGGACAGAGTCTGGTGTCAGAAACTGGCTGGGTGGGGACCATTGAAGGGGCCAGGAGAGCAGGAGGAGGACGGGCGCAGTGGGGAGGGAGGCCCTAAAATTGACTTTGGAACAGGTTACCTGTGAGACGTCTCAGGGAGGAAGGTCCAGCAGACAACTGGCTATGGAAATCTGGAGCTCAGCGAAGAGAATGGGGCTGCGTGACCATGACGTTTACCCAAATGATCTTCATTAGGCCTCGCCAATTGCTGGGGACACCCACAGTCTCACAGAGGATCTTTCGGTCTTCTCAGAGTCACTTTTACAAATGTTGCCACAGGGTTATATTGCTTAACTTCCTTCCTTCCTTCCTTCCTTCCTTCTTTCCTTCCTCCCTCCCTCCCTCACTCCCTCCTTCCCTCCCTTCTTCTTTCCCTCTCTTTCTCCCTTTTCTTTCTCTCCTTCCTTTCTTCCTGTCCCTTCCCCTGCCCCTACCCCTTCCCCTTCCCTTTTGTAGACAGGGTCTCACACTGGTGCCCAGGCTGGAGTGCAGTGGGGCAATCACAGCTCACTGCAGCCTTGACCTCCTAGGCTCAAAGCGATTCCCCCCACCCAACCCCTCCACCGGGCCTCCCAAAGTGCTGGGATTACAGGCACCGGCCACCAACCATGCCCAGCCCACTTAACGATTTCTTCAACAGAACTTGTAACTGACCTAAGATAAAATTATGTGAATGCTACTTTGGAGGGAGGAAAGGATGTCAGTGGAAGTCGTATGACTTTTGCATATCTGTGCTGTCAAATATAGGTAAAAGTATCAATGGTGCAATTCTGCTATTTAAATAGCATCTTTGGCTCTAAATAAATGGGCTGATATTTTAAGTTGATTCGTATATTGTAAATTAATCCAACCTAATTTTAAAATTTGGGTGAATGTTTTCTTGTTAAGTCATGTTATAAAATAAAACTGAAAGTTCTTGGCTTAAAAAATAAATAAAATTTAAACAGACTCTTAAAATAATCCTCAGCTTAATGTAAGCAATTTTGTCTGTGCCATATCACGAGTTTGATAAGCTAGAGATGTTCTATTAAAGATATTGAAATAGAAATGTCTGTGACTCATGCCTGGTGGCATCTTGTATGCTACACTCCTTGGGTTATGAGCCTAGCCTTTTGGAAATGAATGGACTTGGGCCTTAGGCACAGGGTCGCCCATTTCTAGCTGCAGCTTCTTGAGCTTGGAGATTGGTTCCTCCCCCGTAAAATGGGAATTCCTAAGCCTCGCTCATGGAACTGTGAACTTCTTGGAGAGGCCCGTGTAAAGGTCATGGAATGGCGTCAGCACACACGTGTCCTGTCATTCCTTATCCATGCATGCCATTTCCTTTGTGTGATATGGAGGACACAGGGCCCCCATGTACTGGGCTTTGTGTAAAATACCTGGTGAGAGTGTTTGAGAAAGATTACTTGATAATCACGCACAAGGATGGTATCAACGAGTTGGATGTTCCCTAAGATGTGACTTCAAGCATTCCTATCTTAGGATACATAGTCAGTTTGCCAAATGGCCTGCAGAAAATTGTGTAGAAGCTCCACAGCTATCTCACCAGCCCAGGTAGAAGATAGCATTCTCTGGGACCTTGCTACAAAGTGAGGTCCCTGGACTGGCAGCATTCTTGTCACCTGGGAGCTTGTCTGAAATGCAGGCTCTCAGGCTTGATCCTGTGTAAACATGACTATGGCCACTGGCCACACGTGGCTACTGAGTGCTTGAAATGTGGTTAGTGCCACATGATGAAATCATACTCTTTTGGGTATATTAGGTTAAATAAAATATCTTATTAATATTAATTTCACTTTTTTTAACCTAAAGTCTCTACCAGGAAATTTTAAACTTCATATGTGACTCCCATTATATTTCTTTATTTTTTTGAGACAGGGTCTTGCTCTGTCACCCAGGCTGGAGTGCAATGGTGCAATCTTAGCTCACTGCAGCCATGACCTCCTGGGCTCCAGTAATCCTCCCATGTCACCCTCCCAAATAACTGGGACTTCAGGCATGTGGTAACACACTCAGCTAATGTTTTTTTTTTTTTTTGCAATGGAGTCTTGCTCAGCTGCCCAGGCTGGAGTGCAGTGGTATGATCTCGGCTCACTGCAACCACCATCTCCCGAGTTCAAGCAATTCTCCTGCCTCAGCTTCCCGAGTAGTTGGGATTACAGGCACCCACCATCATGCCCGGCTAATTTTTGCATTTTCATTTTAGTAAAGACGTGGTTTCACCATGTTGGCCAGGCTGGTCTTGAACTCCTGATTTCAGGTGATCTTCCCACCTCTGCCAATTTTTTTAATTTTTACTTTTTTTAGAGATTCAGGGTCTCACTATATTGCCTCAAGTGGTCTTGAACTCTTGGGCTCAAGCTGTTCTCCTGCCTCAGCTTCCCAAAGTGTTGGGACTACAGGAATGAGCCACCTTGCCTGGCCCCATCATATTTCTGTTGGACAGTGCTGCTGTCAAATCCATGTTCTCAAAATCTGCATTTTAACAAGATCCCTGAGTGATCTCTGTGCCATTAAAGTTTAAGAAGCACTGCTCTCTGATAACTACAGCCTGCGGGCCAAATCCGGCCCAGGCCCAGGGCTTGTTTTTGTGAAGTGGATGTTGCTGGAACGCAGTCACACTCTTTGTTCACACACCATCTGTGGCTCTTTGTGCTTCAGGGGTGGAGCTGAATAACGGTGAGCGGGAGCTTACAGCAGCAGAGCCTGAGAGGCCATCTAGTCCTTATAGATAAGTTTCCTCAACCCCTGGCTTAGGCCTTGTTCCTGCCAGCATCTTATGGTGTGGTCTCCAACCCTGATGTGCCTGCTCGTGTCCTTGTCAGGAGAGTCCCTAGGCACAAGTGCCTGTGGTAGAAAATGCTGTTGGAGGCCTGCTTCTTTCCTGGAAGTTACAGAGGAGGCTGAGGATCCATGGGATGGAAAAGATTAAAAGATGATTTCAGATCAAAAGTCCCTAGTGATATCGGAAAGGCCCTTTGAGGCCACCTGATATTATCTTGTTTATTGATGGGTAAAGCAAGACCCCAACAGGGGGTGGGTGGTGAGTCCTTTAGGTGCCGGGTGAAGGAGCTGGTGGAAACCTGGGTGAAGCCGAATGGGTGCCACCTCTGGTTGTTTTAGCAACAGGGTGTTTTCCCAGATTGTGGGTGTTGGTAGGATGGGAAGGCCCAGCAGTGCGTTGTGCAAACAGTGCAGAATTTTGTCCCCTCAAATTGACACTTGGTTTTAGTTGCAATATTTAATTTACTGTGCAGTTTTCAAATAATACTAAAAGAAGGCATGGGATTTGTATGTTAATCAGTGGGAAGCATAGAGTTAAAAAGACAAGACAAGACTGAGAAATGCTGCTCTATTTTTCTGCTACTCAAAGTGTGGTCCACAGACCAGAGGCATCAACATTGCCAGGAGCTTGCTTGTAACGCAGAATTTCAGCCGGCCCCGTTGAGTCAGAGTCCATATCTTAACAAGGTCCCCAAGCCACTCGCAAGCACAGGAGCATCGGAAGCCCATCACTTCAGTTGCTTTCAGGCTTCGGTGTGTCTTGAAATCACTCGGGAGATTTCAGAATTCTGAAACCCAGGTCCCACTTCAGAGCTCTGTCTAGGGAGAGGCTGGGCATGGAGCCATCTGAGGGTCTCCAGGTGGTTAGAACGTGCAGTGGAGGGTGAGAGCCTCAGTCCATACTGGCCTTGTTTTTGCTCTGAGTTTCACAGCCATGAGCCCCAGTGTTCCATGGCCCAGGTAGAGTCATCTAGGAATTTGCTCCTGAGTCAGGCTGCTGCAGCCCACTGTTTGTTCCCTCTCCCTGGGAGGGTGGAGATCCAGTCCTCTCTGGATTCTCTGAACCTCTGGTGAAACTTCTGGAAGGTGTGACAAGGATTCTGACTCCAACTTCCATGGCAGGCACTTGCATGGCAGTGATAGAGCAACAGGATTTGGTGCTTCCCCCACTGGGTGATGCAGGAATGTTCTGGATATCAAACAGGGAGTTGGCTTATTGAGACATGATTTTCAAACCCGTGAGCACTTGTATAAACTGCATTACTGTGAGGAATGGTTCTCAGCACTTTACAGACATTAGCTTATAAAGAACATGACAGTCCTAAGAGGTGGCTTTACAGCTCCACCCACCGAGAAGCGGAGTCAATGTTGGTCCCCTTGATTCCGGGCCTGCCTTAGTGACCTGTCCACCAAAGTTACGGTGGAGTGATGCTACCTAACTTTCAAGACCAGGTCATGAAGACGTGACAGTTTCCCGCTGGCTCTCTGGAATACTCCTGGACCACCAGGGAAGCAGTCTGACTGCCCTGGTCAAGCATGGCCACCATGCTGTGAGGAAGCCCAACCAGCCCACGTGTGGAGAAGTGCTGAGGTGCCTCAGTGCTAAGTGACCGTGATGGGCAGAGCCCCTGAGATTGGCAGGCCACTTGTTCCTGCATCAGATCTGGTTCATCCTGATTGATGGGCCTTATTAGTCATGGCAGGGGGCCACGGAAATTGGGTCCCCAGTGTAGCTGATGTTATTCAAAGTCTGACTGGCTGAGGGCCCCTGAAGTCAGGATAGACCCTGGGCTCTGTGCTTTCCCAGCTGCCATTCATGCTACACTTTTTCACCCACCCTTGGCCTCAGGTAGGGTCAGAGGCCTTCAGGGTGTCTACCTTCCTTCCTCCCCAAATGCCTGCTGAGCATCCCACTCAGTCACACCCCAGAGCTGCAGTAGCCTTAGGGGACTTTTCTGCCTGGGTTCCTTGTGGTCAGCTGAACACTACCATCGACTCCTCATAGTGGGAAGGGTGGGATGGAAGCCAGGGGACGTCTGTTGGCAGGCACACGGCTCTTCAGTCATCTGCCAAACAGACCTTATCTGACAGCCACTGTTAAGCAGAATGGTTCTCTAGACCTCAAAATATGCCCAAGAGGGGACACCGGGAGTCACCAGCACCCAAGAGAGCACCCTGGGGCCAGGGCTTCGGTTGTTGGTGAACTCCTGTCCCTTCTGCCACCAAGCCCTCCTCGACTAGGGCAACCATAGCCCCCAGAGACAGGGTGTAAGCACCTTAGCAGTGCATTGCAGTGGAGCGGTGATGTGAATATGTAAGGGAATATCTTAGAGATGATAGCATTAGAACAAGGCTGAACCTTCGGTTTGAGACAAGGACTGGATGCACAGTGGGCCCTTTAACAATGCAGGTTTGAACTGTGTGGGCCACTTATACGCAGATTTTCTTCCACCTCTGCCATCCCTGGGACAGTGAGATCAATCCCTCTTCCTCCTTCTTGACCTACTCCACTTGAAGACAAGGATGAAGACCTCCATGATGAGCCACCCCCACTTGGTGAATAGTAAATATATTTTCTCTTTAATGATTTTCTTAATTACATTTTCTTCTTTCTAGCTTACTTTACTTTAAGAATACAGTATATGACATATATATGACATAACACAAAATATGTGTTAATTGACTATGTTATCAGTAAGGGCTCTGGTCAGCAGCAAGTTTTGGGGGGAGTCAAAATTTATATGAGGATTTTTGGCTGCATGAGAATTGGTGCTCCTAACCCCTGCATTGTTCAAGGGTCAACTGTACTTTGAGGTACTACAATTTTAGTGATTAATTTGTCTTTCTCATTGGTGCTTTATTGTGTGGGTTGATTTGTTTTCATGAATATGTATTGGTAAATAAAATAAGAGAGTTTTAAAAAAGTAAAGCCTAGGCTGGGTGCGGTGGCTCACGCCTGTAATCCCAGCACTTTGGGAGGCCAAGATAAGTAGATCATGAGATCAGGAGTTCAAGATCAGCCTGGCCAAGATGGTGAAACCCCATCTCTACTAAAAATACAAAAATTAGCTGGGTGTTGTGGTGGGTGCTACTCAGGAGGCTGAGACAGAGAATTGCTTGAACCTTGGAGGTGGCGGCTGCAGTGAGTCGAGATCGCACCACTGCACTCTAGTCTGGGTGACAGAGCAAGAGTTCATCTCAAAAAAAAAAAAAGCCTATGTGAACTACACCCATTAGCTGCGTGCTCTTCAGCAAATAACTTACAAGGGGCCCTCCACCTCTCCCTACTCATTCCCTCTGAAACTGCATTTGCAAAATTATGACAGTGAGAGAAATCTGACATAGCTGATTGCATCTTGCTTCTGACCTCCAAGCTGTCCTTGGTCAAGGCAGCATGGGCCAAGGTAACTTTAGGAGGAATATAGTTTATAGTTTAACTTAAAAGCAAGGGTAAAAGTAAATCCCTCCATAAAACTAACCCCCTTCTTGCTCAGGGACCAAAAACTGCCTTTGTAAGACTGATGAAGGACCACAAGATTAGAATTGTGGGAGAGGCCTGAACTCTACCTAAATGATGGCACAATTTCTATAATCCCTTACTGCTCAGGGGTCATGTGGCCAGAGGTCACAAGATTTGTGACTTTCCCAATTGCTCCTATGGATACATCACTATTGTAGAACCTAAGATTGGTTTTATCTGAATATTTTTCAGACTGACTTCACCTGGACCCCTGACTCATGACTCAGCTGGTCCTGTGGTTCCGCCCAGAGGTGGACTCAGTGCATAAGGATTGCCTTCCACACCTTTATGATTTCATCCTCAGCCAGTCGGCAGCACCCCTTCCCTAGTCCCCCGGCCCACCAAATACTTGAGTGATAACTTCATTTCTCCTGCATGGGCCAGCCTTATGTCAGCTAGACTCTTTCTCTATTGCAATGCCCTGGTCTCAGCGGATGGATTTTGCACAGTGGGCAGGAAGAACCCATCAGGTGATTACACTTTTACCTCAGTTCCCTCCAGGACTCAGGAACTCCTCTCTGGGTCATTGCAAAGATGAGAAATAATACACATTGTAAAGATGAGAGAAATAATACATTGTAAAGATGAGAAATAACACACATAGGCTGAGGGTAAATGTTTGTAGGTAAAAGATGGGAATCAGATCTACCCAGACAGCTCTTTGTGCATGCACGGTGGGGAGACAGAAAACTCACCATCTGGGGAATGTTTTCACCCATATGATGGCTTATTTTATGAGTCAATTTGAGTGGACCATAAGGTGCTCTGACTAAACATTATGTGGGTGTGTCTGTGAGGGTTTTCTGATGGGATTAGCATTTGAACCAGCAGACTGAGTGAAGCAGATCCCCTTCTCCATGTAGGTGGGCCTCATCTAACCCCTTGAGGGTCTGCACAAAACAAAAGGCAGAGAACAGAGGAATTTGCTGTCTTTCCCCCTTACCTCCCTGCTTGAGCTAGGACATCTCATTTCTTCTTCTTCTGCCTTGGGATTGGGACTTACATCATCTGCTCCCCTGCTTCTCAGGCTGTTGGAACAAGAGTGAATTATAACACTGGCTTTCTTGGGTCTCCAGTTTGCAGATGGCAGATCTCAGGAATTGTCAGCCTCCATAATTGTGTGAGCCAATTCCTCAAATAAATTTCTTCCTTTGTGCATACCATATTGGCTCTGTCTCTGGAGAAGCCTGTCTTGTTCACATGTGGTGGGCAGGGATGGTTAGCTGGCTGAGCTCCTCCCTTTCCTCACTCCATGTTGTCCTGTGCTCTGCCTAGGCCCTTGGGGTGACAGAGGGGAGGAAGGGAGGGAGGAGACTCAGTAGAGAGGATGGAGGTGGTTTTCTGAGGAGTGCGAGGGGCAGCAAAGGGCAGCTGAGCTGTGTGGGAGGCAGGGAGTGGGAGAGCAAGATGGCGGCAGGAGGTTGAGGGGTGTGGTGGGAGCTCAGTCTCCTTGTGTGGTTGGAGACTTGCAGAGCTGGCCTGATTATCTTCAAGTCCTCTTTGGTCCCTGGGCAGCAACACCCACGAAAAAGTGCTGATTTCCCCAGACCATGGTGCAGTTACCACCCACTAAACCAGGGTTGAACCTTTTATACTCAAGGGAGAGTGGAAACTTCTAGAATAGGGAACAGCTTGGTGAGCAGGTAAGTATGGGCAGGCAATATTTCCGAGAGTGGGTGTGCAGGCAGTAGGCGGGGGGCGGGGCCGCCGCCGGTGGCGGGGGGGGCGGGGGCCACCTATTTTTTTTCCCCAAAGAACTAACTCATTCCTTAAGTCATTCCTTAGAGACAGCTTCATGAAAACAGAAATAACGGTGCTGCCAGAATCACAGTGATATGTTGGATTTACTCACTTGAAGCTTCTCTCCAGATGTGGTTAAGGAAATGTGACAAATAGAACTTGTTCTGATTTTTCCTTTCTCTAAATAACTAATATAGCTGATGGATTTATGATGAGAAAGCCATTAACACCGTGAGCTGGATTCATAGTGCTCCTTGTCTCTCAAAAAATTGCGATACTTTGAAATAATAGGTATGTTTCTTTAAGAACACATTCTAGAAATTCAGGGCAAGAAGACCCTGCATCTGAAAGAACACACAAGTGGACATTCTGTGTTAAGAGAGATGAGAAGTTCCTGCCCTGGGGGACTATTTAGGTACTCAGTGTTCCTAATGATAAGATTCATTTAAAAGGCAAAAACCCACAAACTAAAATGCGGTCAAACTGTTGCAGAGAGTAGGGGTGACGTACAAGGTGGAGGAAACAGAAGTTTTGTGGTTTAATAGCTGGTTTCATGATGAGTTATGGTATTTCTTGAGAAAAACTCTGCAAGCAGTTACGTGGTGCTATTAGACAGCTTTGGGAACTAATTCAGTCATGGTTTTGTAACTCATCTTCAATGGTGCTTGTGTTTTTGTTTGTTTGTTTGTTTTTGGTTCATCTTCACAGTCACAGCCCAATACTTTTGTTTGGAGGTGGGGAGGGGGTAGGTTCCAATTACCTGCTGCTGTGTAATAAACCATCCAAAAATGTAGCAGCATAGAGCTACCATTTTATTGTTCTAGTTCTTCAGATTGCCTGGGGTCAGCAGGATTGTTCTTCTGCTGACCTCCCTTGGGGTCTCTCCTGCTGGCAATGAATGGTGATAGGGCTAAATCACCTGGTCCTGGGACTAGGAAATGGAACATGGACAGCTGAGCCTCTCTCTTTCTCCTTGTGGCCTCAGGACTTCTCCATGTAGTCTCTCCAGCAGGTTGATGGTCTTTTAAAATCAGGGGCCAGCAAACTTTTCTGTACAGGACCAAACATTTTAGACTCTTTGACCATATAATCTATGTCACAAGTACTCAACTGTACCATTGTAATACAAAGGTAGCCATAAATGCCCATAAACAGATGGACATGGCTCTGCTACAATAAAGCTTTATTTACAAAAATAGACAGTGGGCTGGATTTGGCCCATGGGCCATGGTTTGCCAACCCCTGTCTTACATGGTGGTTCAGGACTCCCAAGAGCACAAGAACAAACATTGCCAAGCTCTACAAGTTAGGCCCGGAACAGGCACAGAGTCACCTGCTACACTGTTGACTAAAGTGGGAATTAGGCTTAGCCCAGACACAATGTTGGAAAGCAAGGAAGAAAGAATGTTTCTTCTGCCCTTTTAGGTTTAGTGTCTGTGGCCTGCAAATTAAACTGACAAAGGACAGATTAGCAGGAGAAAAAGTACGCAAATTGTATGTGATGTTAATATCTTAATTTTTGGGCTGGGCATGGTGGTTCATGCCTGTAACCCCAGCACTTTGGGAGGCTGAGGCGGGCAGATCGCTTGAGGCCAGTAGTTTGCAATCAACCTGGCCGACATGGCAAAACCCCGTCTCTACTAAAAATACAAAAATTAGCTGGGCATGGTGGTGCACGTCTATAATCCCAACTACTCAGCAGGCTGAGGCAGGAGAATCGCTTGAAGCCTTGAGGCAACAGAATCGCTTGAAGTCAGGAGGTGAAGGTTGCAGTGAGCTGAGATTGCACCCACTGCACTCCAAGCCTGGGCAAAAGAGCAAGTCAGCCAGGCGTGGTGGCTCATGCCTGTAATCCCAGCAGTTTGGGAGGCCAAGGCAGGCAGATAACCTGAGGTTGGGAGTTCGAGACCAGCCTGACCAACGTGGAGAAAGCTCGTCTGTACTAAAAACAACAACAACAACAACAACAACAAAATTAGCCAGACATGGTGGTGCATGCTTATAACCCCAGCTACTTGGGAGGCTGAGGCAGGAGAATCACTTGAGCCCAGGAGGCGGAGGTTGCAGTGAGCCAACATTGCACCACTGCACTCCAGCCTGGGCAATAGAGGGAGATTCCATCTCAAAGAGCAAGAGTCTGTCTCAAAAACATCTTTTTTTAAAAAAAATTTTTACATGTAAACAAGTGTCTTACAGAAAGTGAAAACCCAAAGAAACAGTTATGACTGAGAACTCATATACCATTTTAACAAAGACTGTAAATTTGTGGCAAAATGACAAGGCAAAGGCAAAGGATTTGAGAGTCTAGTGGTGATAAACTGTGGAATGTCAAATATGTGGGGGAAAACTAATGGAAGATAAGGTTTATTTAGTAAGTTTGTTTATGCAGATTGAAGCCAGTACCATATCAGAGGATAAGCATTGTCTCCTATTCCTGGCAGAGGGGGACCCCTTCACAAAGGGAGATTTGTGCACTCCTTTACACAGGTGGGAAAGAATAGAGAGATTTTCCTGCTTCTGCTGTTGCTCATTTGCCTTCAGCTCAAAAAAATCCTTATGCCAAAGTGGTATATTTGGGGGTGGCATGCTTTGACTCCTTTCAGGGATTATTTCAGAAGGGCAGTTACAAGGATTTCGGGTTCTTGGGGCCATCTTTGGAGACACACGCCACAGGGGAGTGAGAGACTTAAGGTCACTCTTTGGTGTTTGATTTTAAGGAAACATTAGTGTATGCAAACCTTGTGTTTAAACCAAAGAGCAGAATTTATCATTTGAAATGAAAATTTTATAGCTACTAAAGTAAAAATAGGTGAGTTTTGTTATTTTCTGTTGAGTGCTACTCCACCAAGGTTAACAAAAGGACTGAAGTGCAAGGATTTAGTGGTGGGAACACTTGTCTCCTTTGCCTGCTTCCCCTCATTCATTATTTTTGTATCTGGATACAGGAAGCAGAAATGCTACATGACAATTACTCTCAGGTGTGGTGGTCTTTCGGACGTCACGTTTTGCTGGGGTCAGATGGAGACCTTATTTTCTGTGTGTTCTGGTTCCCCTCTCTGTTCTCCAGGTATTCTGAGCCACTTCTCTGGTAAAGAGGTGTCCTTAGGGGCAGCTTTTAAAGGGCTGAGGGGCTTCAGGCACAGGCAGGAGCCCTCCTGCTGGGGTGATCCCCTGGTGAGGAAGAGCCCCTTTACTGTGGTCTGCACTGTTTTACAAGCCTTGACTTCCCAAACTCAGGTTCTCCCACCTTACTTCCAGCCACAAACCTGACTGTTTCTATAATACACTGGATCATGTTACTGCCTTTTGGGAAAACTCCCGACTGCTCCTCCTGATCCTCCTGACTCCCTGCAGATGGAAGCATCATCTATATTCCAGTTTCACCACCTTCCTGCCCACCCAGCACACACTGCTCAAGACCTTACTCTATAATCCCCCTGGACTCTTCAGTCTTCCCAAAGGAGTCCTGAACCTTCCTATCTTCTCGTGTTTACTCAAAGCCTGAAATGCTTCCCCCAATTGAAGATGATTCTCCAAATCTCAACCTAAGTGCCCCTTTCCCCAGGAAGCCCACCTTAGTTTCTTTTAGTTGAATCCATCGTTCCTTCCTGAATGAACCTGAGAAGGAGGGAGAGAGAGGGAGAGAGAGAAAGCAGATTTTTTTTTTTTTTTTTTTTTTTGAGACGGAGTCTCGCTCTGTCACCCAGGCTGGAGTGCAGTGGCCAGATCTCAGCTCACTGCAAGCTCCGCCTCCCGGGCTCACGCCATTCTCCTGCCTCAGCCTCCCGAGTAGCTGGGACTACAGGCGCCGCCACCTCGCCTGGCTAGTTTTTTTGTATTTTAGTAGAGACGGGGTTTCACCGTGTTAGCCAGGATGGTCTCGATCTCCTGACCTTGTGATCCGCCCGTCTCGGCCTCCCAAAGTGCTGAGATTACAGGCTTGAGCCACCGCGCCCGGCCAGATTTTTACTATTTTACGGAAACATATCCTAGAAGCCCCATGAATACTTTCACATGTAAACTTAGAACACATTTACCTTCGCAGAGTGCAGAGAGTGCAAGAAAGTTTAACCGAAAACTGTGATAGTTTCTGCTTCTTAATGATTCATCTCTTGCATGGTGAGCAATTCTGTACCTGCTAGAAGAGTTGCTGAAGTATGTTCCCCAATTGCTTGTTCTCATTTCCACATAATGTGTGTGTGTGTATGTGTGATGCATTAAGAAGTTAGCCAGTATATAAGTTTACATGCTGTTCTCCAATTTCTCCAAGTTTCTTATGGATCATTTAAAAGCTCAATGATGTCCCTTCAATAGCTCAGCTGATAGAGCAGAGGACTGTAGCTAATTCCTCATAAAATCTCAATGAGATTAAAAACAAAGAAGCAAGCAAGCAAACAAACAAACAAAAAACAGCCCAGAAAGGCAGATGCAAAGAAGCAGCTAAGCCTTCCCTGTGGCTCTGTGAATGGATGCTCAGGAGGGCCCTTTGCCTGGGGTTAGGGAGTACACAGGCTTCTTTTGTGAGTTTTTGTTTTTTTCTGTAGTGAGGTTGGCAAAGCTACCTCCTCTCCCAGCCTCGAGCTGGTGCCGGGGCCTACGGGGGTGCTACCGAGGTGTAAAAGGAAGTTGGGGCGCTTGTGGACAGGGGGACCGCCCACCCCAGGATTTGGAGTTAGGACAGGCTCTCCAGGTGAATTTGAGGGGGGCCTCATAGCAGCAAAGTGCTATGAGCTCAGCCACCCTTGAGGGGCACTGGTGCGGGTGAAGCAGAACAACCTGAGGATCTCAGCCCGAGGGACAACACGAAGCTGTCCCTGCACTTAGGGGCACAGCCTGCATGCAGGTCACTGTTCCTACACAGGTGCTGCCCCTGTGGGCATGTCACAGTAAGCCGATCACTGTGACTTAAGGATTTTGCAAAAGAGTAAGAGTTTATTCACGAGGTAGTCAAGTGAGGAGGCAGGAGGACAGGTCTCAAATCTGCCTCTCTAAAAATAGGACACGAGGGTCCTTATGGGCTAGAAAGCCCATAAGTCTTGAGGTGAAGGGGGAGGTAATGGGAGTTCATGAAAGCCTGATGGAGCTGCACGGTTCTTCACTGGACATGTGCAGAAAAGGGTAGCACTAGGCTGATCCAAGGGTGGAGTTTTAGCCTTCTGAGGTCAAAAGGTCACTCTTTGGACATTCGCACAGGTTCAGTTGAAGGGCTGGCGGGCTCAATGAGCTTAAACTGGACAAGCACTGCCCATAGTTCCTGAAAAACAACTCTAAGCGCTGGTTGCTATAGTGACCCACAGTCAGAGCCAGTGTAAGGAAGCCAGTGGGAGTTTAGTGAGTACTGCTCAGCTACGTGACGTTTAGCTATGCGGGTTTTTAGATCAACTAGAAGTATGAGATGAAAAGTAAGCAGCTTAATCAGGTGAGCCCTCAGCTTCAGGCACATCCTCTTTCTGCCTCTCACCTCTGTATCTTCCCTTCTTTTGCCCCATTGGGCCCAGCCAGAGAACTCTGCACCCTCTGCTGTTTCACGATGTGAGGGCAGTGCACCAGGGTGCAAGGCCCTTGGTATGCCCAGGCTGCGCTGGTGGCTTGCACACAGGCAGAGGCATTTTCCACAATGTGGACTGGGACCCCTTAATGGGCATGGACTTAATTTAATAAAATGTGCCTGACATTTTTAAAAATGAAATGAAAATAAATTTCAATGAAAGAGTGCATAATGCTAAGGGTTTTGTTTTGTTTTCCTTTGACATGGAGTCTCACTCTGTACCCGAGGCTGGAGTGCAGTGGCGTGATCTTAGCTCACTGCAACCTCCTCCTGATTCAAGTGATTCTCCTGCCTCAGCCTCCTGAGTAGCTGGTATTACAGGCATGTGCCACCATGCCCAGCTAATGTCTGTAGTTTTAGTAGAGACAGGGTTTCACCATGTTGGCCAGGCTAATGCTAAGGTTTTTTTTGTCTTAACTTTTTTCCTGCTTTCTCCATCATCGTGCTTATCAATGTTCATACTATGTAGTGTGTGCTTACTGTATCCAAATGCATATTTCATCGTACACCTTGAGATGCTCTTTTCTTTCACTTTCTCTGATATCACTATCTCTTGGGTTTCTTCTTCCTAGTTCATAAAATCAGTAAGTTTTTATTTCTCATTTACTCCCGAAATGCTGAGTTCTCAGGGCTCCTTGCTCTGCCTGGTGATCCTGGTGATGAGAGCTGATGATCTCCACCTTCCTCTTGCCCCCAGGCCTGCCTTTCTCAGGAGGGCTAGATCTGCAGGTCCAGCAGACACATGGTGTCCCTTGGATGCCCCTGGGGCTGACCCTGGGCCCCATCTCCATCCTGCCATCCTGCTTCCCTCCTGGGTTATCCCTCAAGCTGCCTAAGCCTAAATCTAGGCTCTTCCATCTCCATTAATGTGCCACATCCAACTACTCACCAGATGTCATCATTGCTACTGCCTTGGTAGCCAACACCTCTCCTGTCCAACCCCAACCCCACCCCAGCTTGGGCCAACATCTTATCTTCAGTGATGCCAGTGGAGGCCACACTAACGTCTGTCCTCCAGCCTCTTTTCCCCCCAACACACTGCAGAATGCTGAGCGGTTCAGAGTGTGCTGCCCCAAAATATGCCACTCTGGCATAAGGATTATTTTGAGCTGAAAGCAATTAAAAACAACAATGACACAGGACAAACCCTCTTTCCTCCTTTTCTCCACCAAGAAGAACAGGGAGATTCTTCATCATGGGAGACAACTCTAGACTCTTATCAGGCCAGGATAACAACAACGGAATCTATATCACAAATCTTTCAAACTAGCCCTGATCATCCCCTAGCTTCCCCCGTGTTTGTCTTCCTACAATTTGCTGTCCTTAGAAGTTCAAAGTCCTTTTCTTTGGTCTTATCACTTCTCTAAAATGTATTGTTCTTTGTTAAGATGCTATAAAATGCTGAGTTCTAATCACCCGTTTGAGTTACTCATGGCTGAGTGATCCCACATGTGAGCAAAATGCACATTAACAAACTATTTTCCTTGTTAATCCAAGGGCTCCAGCCAATGAAATTAAGATGAGTAGAAAATAAATCTTTCTTTTTTTTTTTTTTCCTGCTCTAACCTAACTATGACTCTGATCAGGATTGTAAGTGGATGCTAGAATCATTTGCACAAGTGATGCAGAACTGACAGTCACTTGGTGCCAAAGAATCACACCCCCAGTATTGTTACTTGCAAAAGGGGTGTTCCTTTATGGTGCATGGATCTTGGGGTCCCCATATTGTCCACATGATCAAGTTACCATCACTAAGAATGGGGCAGCCTGCATGCCCCCTGAAGTGAAGAGACACAGAGGCTATGGTGTCATCTGTGAAATGGTCTGGACAAAAATGCTTAATCTGAATCACAGGGAGACTCCAGAGTTCCTTTCAGTTTACAAGCAATACAGGGGCTAAAGAAAATAATCAAAGGGCACTGCAAGAAACAATCAGACACATCCAGAATATGGGGCATTCTTAAGACAACCAACGCAAACTGTTCAGAAAGCCAATATCATGGAGAAAAAAGCTTGGTTCTAAACTACAAGGGACTCAAGAGACCTGATATCCACATGTAATGGGTGAATATAGATGGCATCCTGCAAACACACACACCTCCCAACTCTAAAAGACATTCTGGGAACAACTGGGGAGAGACTTGGACATGGACTAGGCATTGAATGTTAGTAGGGAATTATCATCAATTTCTTTGGTTGTGATAGGCTGTGTGGGAGAATGCTCTTCAGCAATGCATGTTGAGTGTGTAGGAGTAAATTATAATGATGCCTGCTCCTTACTTCAAATGATTCAGTAAACAAACAAACCAAAATGCTCACAAAAACAAATGCAGCACAATGAAAGAGTTGTAGAATCTAGGTTGGAGTGTCTTTGGGTATTGATTGTATTATTTTTCCAAACTTTTTCTGTATATTTGGAGTTTTATAATGACAAAATGATAGGGAAAAAATAAAATGCAAAACTAAGCCTACTACTCCTAGGACTGAAAACCTTCAAAAGCCTCGGGGTAAGTCCGGAGTCTCAGCCTGGTTGGCTGGCCCTGCTGCCTGGCTCTCCCTGGCCCCTTCCTGCGTCTCATGACTCACCATGGCCACCCCTGCCTGGGGCCGTGGGTGTGGTGGGTGCTCCACCTCTCCCAGAATTTTGCCTTACCATTTCTCTGCTTGGAGGGCCAGCCTGCATTCACACTTCAGCCCTGAATGAGGAGCCCCTTCTATATACTCCCACAGCCCGTACTCATCACAACCCATTAGGCATTTCATTCAGTAGACTGCAAACTGTTGAGGGGAACATATTGTGTCCCCAGTGCCTAATACATGCTTGGCGTAGCATAGGTGTCTTGCCTGTACCTCAAGAGTGGGCCACTTTTGTGCACTTTGCTGTAGTCTGGGAAAATATGGAACTCAAAGTTGACATCAGTTGGGTGCTGCCAAGCTTCTGGAGCTGGGAGAGCTGAGCAACTGGCATCCTCTGGAAGTTATTTAGGCTCCTGGTCTTCCTTTGGTTTAGACAGAACAAGTCTGAATGGGGAAGGATGACTGAATACTTTTAGCTGCCTCTGACCTGTCTGAGATTGAGGGTGAGGCCTGCATCCAGGTTTAGTGTAACTGGGATGTTACTTGTATTGCTGAGTAGAAGACAGTTGCAGACAATTTTTTTTTTTTTTTTTTTTGAGATGGAGTCTCACTCTGTTGCCCTGGCTGGAGTGCAGTGGTATGATCCTGGCTCACTGCAACCTCCACCTCCCAGGTTCAAACTATTCTCCTGCCTGAGCCTCCAGAGTAGCTGGGACTACAGGAGCATGCCACCACACCTTTTGTATTTGTAGTAGAGACTGGATTTCACCATGTTGGCCAGGCTGGTATTGAACTCCTGACCTCAAGTGATTCGCCATCTTTGGCCTCCCAAAGTGCTGGGATTACAGGGATGAGCCACTGTGCCTGGGCTGCAGACAATTTTTATTTGGCATGCTGGATGGATGGATAGATGGGTAGATGGATGGCTGGATGGATGGATATAGATATAGACATACTGCTGAGTATATTAATGCTAGATATTTTGCTTCCTATAAAATGAAATAATGTCTTACTGATTTATGTCCCAGCCCTCCAAATGCCTGAAAATTAACTCTGAGTTCCTTTGCCAGAAATGTCACCCTGTGATGGATTCCGGGTTCAGGCATAATGGGGTGAGTCTTATCTTGAGGTAAACTCACAAATGAAGTTTTCCAAAGACAATTATTTTGCTCAGATACCATTTCATCAGGACATAGTTGGGCATCTCCCAAGAGTTTAGAGTTTATGTGGCTCAAGAATGAAGTCATTGTATTTGGGACTGTTGCTTTTTGTTCAGAATCCTCTGTTCTGAGGTGTGAATGGTCAGACTTGTAGTGATAATGAAGTTGGAAATTCTAGGAGCTCTTAGATAACGATCTGAGGCTTAGTGAATATATGTGCACTGAGAGATAACCGATGGAAAGCATCCAGCCATCAGCCCAGGAATAACAATGTAAGAAGCACTGATTCCACAGTCTCCCCAGTTGTAGTAGATGGAGCTATAAGACAGGCAACTAACTATGGGCCAGACAAGTCTTCATCTGGGGTCCCTTGACCAGCACTATTTTGACCCATCTCAGGATAATGACAAGAAAAGGGATAGAGAGGAAAGCAAGGAGTCAGGAGCTTAGATCTTTCTCCCTGTTACTGTGGACAGCAACAAGGAGAGACAGAGGGAGGTTCCCAGCAGGTGGCAGGGACTTGAAATGAGCTGGGCTGGGGCGGGGAGCGAGG
>NW_016816177.1:1106801-1117570 GCF_001698545.2 Rhinopithecus bieti
TAGTCTCGCTCTATTGCCCAGGCTGGAGTGCAATGGCACGATCTTAGCTCACTGCAATCTCCGCCTCCTGGGTTCAAGTGATTCTCCTGCCTCAGTCTCCTGAGTAGCTAGGATTACAGGCACGTGCCACCACGCCTGGCTTATTTTTGTATTTTTAGTAGAGACGGGGTTTCACCATATTGGTCAGGTGGGTCTCAAACTCCTGACCTCGTGATCCACCTGGCTCAGTCTCCCAAAGTGCTGGGATTACAGATGTGAGCTACCACGCCTGGCCAGTTCCCCCATATATTTATCTTCCCATAATTTACTGCCCCTCAAAGCCCCAAACACCTTTTCCTTTATCTAGTCACTTCACAATTTATCATCTTTTGTTTAAATGGTATTTAAACCCCTGAGACAAACCACTTCTTTGGGGTTTCATTTATTTTCTGTGGAGCCCTCCCTTGCACATAACACTGAAAATAAAATGTGTGTGTCTTTTCTCCTGGTAGTCTGTCTTTAGTCAGTTTAATTCATAGGCTCTCAGCACAGACCCTAAGTGCGAAGAGGAAAAGTTTCTTCTGCTCTCCTATACCTGCCCTACAGATTTTATACTTGCCAGCTCTCACAATCATGTGAGCCAATTCCTTGAAATAAGTGTTTTAATATATATCAGGGATACATTGATATGTGTGTGTGTGCGCATGTCTCAAAGTATTTTCTCAGCATCTTTCAAGACAGCTTTGATAGGCATCTGGTCAGAGGCTGGAAAAGTGACCTTAACAGGGCATTAAATTTTTCAAGAAGCGCATTGCATGTATTTTCTCATTTACCTTTTAAGCCTGTCAGCATGTGCCTTTCTAATAAACATCTTGAAACTGTCCGTCCATGTCCTCTGCGTGTGTGTGTGTGTTTGCATGTGTGTTACTTCTGTCTCTGAGTAGACACGAAAGATGTTACACAGCACTGCTCAATGAAATGCTTGCAAGTTTTCTGATCTATCTAGGCCACCTTGCTGAGGAAGTCATCCTACTGTCTATAAGCTCTTTTATTTATTTATTTATTTATTTATTTATTTATTTATTTATTTATTTATTTTTGAGACAGAGTCTCACTCTGTCATCCAGGTGGGAGCACAGTGGTCTCAGCTCACTGCATCCTCCACCTCCTGGGTTGAAGCAATTCTCCTGCCTCAGCCTCCCAAGTAGCTGGAATTACAAGTGCCCACCACCATGCCTGGGTAATTTTTGTATTTTTAGAGTAACATTTTGTATTTGTACAGATGGGGTTTCACCATGTTGGCCAGGCTGGTCTTGAGCTCCTGACCTCAAGTAATCCACCCACCTTAGCCTCTCAAAATGCTGGGATTACAGGCGTGAGCCACTACACCCAGCCTATAAACTCTTATTCAGTATTATTATTATTATTATTGCAGGGAAGTGTGACATTTAAAAATATTTATTTTCTCGCTTTCTTGTTGCATACAGAACAACTCATGCAAAGAAAAACCTAGTTGAATAAATTGCTTTTGGTTAGTAGCTGGTGAAAAGAGCTTCTTCAATTTTGATAAAGTATTGGGTAAACGAAATTAACTAGGTGCCATATGAATCTTATTTATTTATTGAGATGGAGTCTTGCTGTGTTGCCCAGGCTGGAGTGCAGTGGCGCAATCTCAACTCGCTGCACCCTCCACCTCCCGGGTTCAAATGATTCTCTTGTCTCAGCCTCCCGAGTAGCTGGGATCACAGGCATGCACCACCATGCCCAGCTAACTTTTTTTTTTTTGTATTTTTGGTAGGAACAGGGTTTCAATATGTTGCCCAGGCTGGTCTCAAACTCCTGATCTCAGGTGATCCACCTGCATCAGCCTCCCAGAGTGCTGGGATTACAGGTGTGAGCCATGGCGCCCAGCCATGAATCTTTTCTTTTGGGGAGAAGTTATTCATTAAACTCCCTAATAGTCTGACATAAATGAAGCTCTGAACATTGTAGAGGAGTGTTGCAAAAGCAAATGCCATATATTACCCCCTGCCGAAAGCAAAATTAGGGCAGACCTTGGGAGCTATGACTGTAGCAAGTTTTTATAACTCAAAAAAAATAGATAACCATAGTTTACTGAAAATTAAACTCTAGAAAATCCAGAAATAAAATAGAAATCAATCATCAATATGATCAACATATTGATGTTTTTTCTTTCTACTCCCAGGTGATTTTTCCAGTGCTTGATAATTTTAAAGTAAAAACTATGTAAATATGTAGGAAAAAAACAATTCCTTGAAAAAAATATCTAGGACCTGCTGACAGTCAAGAGTAACAGAGTGCTCCAGCTGGAGGGCCTGGCCGGCAGGAGGGTCAGAAGTAGCATGTCACACACACACACACACACATACGCATGACATGGACAGACAGTTTCAAGATGTTTGTTAGAAGGGCAGATGATGACAGGTTTAAAAGGCAAATGAGTAAATGCTAGCCTTGAAAGCAAGTGCAGAACTTCATGTCTACAATGGGACCATTCACCAGTACTGTTTAAGCAAACGCATGATTCACTTACCCAGGATTGAATCAGGAATAAAAATTAATTATCCCAAAGTGAGTAGGAATCCAAAAAGGCTTTTTGAGCCACTGAGTCAGTGTCACTAAAGTTCATGTTCTGCCCTTTGCCATACTGAGAACATGGCAGTAA
Organism: Rhinopithecus bieti; assembly: GCF_001698545.2. Classification (NCBI taxonomy): domain Eukaryota; kingdom Metazoa; phylum Chordata; class Mammalia; order Primates; family Cercopithecidae; genus Rhinopithecus; species Rhinopithecus bieti. The sequence goes on from NW_016816177.1 coordinate 1,109,467, forward strand.
GGGACAGAGATAAAGATGGCAAAAAAAAAAAAAAAAAGAAAACCTCTCAAAGGATGAATAACGAAGGGTGGCGCAGGGGTGAGAAGACCCCATCAAGGGCCTGAGTGTCTCTTTACAAAAAGAGAAAGGAAGCGGAGTCAGGAGGGGGAGATTCAGTCGGGAGTATCATCTCTAAGAATGTAGAAACGGCTGGGCCTTGTGGCTCACACCTGTAATCCCAGCACTTTGGGAGGCCGAGGCAGGCAGATCCCCTGAGGTCAGGAGTTCGAGACCAGCTTTACCAACATGGAAAAATCCTATCTCTACTAAAAATACAAAATTAGCCAGGCGTGGTGACACATGCCTGTCATCCCAGCCACTCGGAAGGCTGGGGCAGGAGAATCGCTTGAACCTGGAAGACAGAGGTTGCGGAGAGCCGAGATTGCACCACTGCACTCCAGCCTGGGCAACAAGAACAAAACTCCGTCTCAAAGAAAAAAAAAAAAAAAAAAAGCATGGAAACTATGTGAAACATTTTGAAGAATTTACACCTCAAAGTTTTATTTATTTGTTTTCTTCTATTATGTGTCTTATTCTACACGACTTTATTGAGATGTAGCTAACATACCATCCAATTTACCTGCTTCAAGTGTACAATCCATTGTTTTTTTTTTTTTAAGTATATTCACAAGCTTGTACAACCATTACTGCAATCTAATCTTAATTTTGTCCCTTCAAAAAGAAACATCGTATCTGTTCCATTAGCATTTTCCATCCCACCCCAAGCCCTATGCAACTGCTAGTGTGGTTTTTGGCTTTATAGATTTGCCTATTCTGGACAGTTCATATAAGTAAACCATACAGCGTGTGCCCTTTAGGTCTTTTTCATTTAGTGTATGTTTTCAAGGTACGTTCATGTTTAGCATGTGACAATATTTCATTTCATTTCATTACCAAGTAATGCCCATTGAGTGGATATATCACATTTTAAAAATCTGTCAGCTGGCCGGGCGCGGTGGCTCAAGCCTGTAATCCCAGCACTTTGGGAGGCCGAGACGGGCGGATCACGAGGTCAGGAGATCGAGACCATCCTGGCTAACACGGTGAAACCCCGTCTCTACTAAAAAAATACAAAAAATTAGCCGGGCGAGATGGCGGGCGCCTGTAGTCCCAGCTACTCGGGAGGCTGAGGCAGGAGAATGGCGTAAACCCGGGAGGCGGAGCTTGCAGTGAGCTGAGATCCGGCCACTGCACTCCAGCCTGGACGACAGAGCGAGACTCCGTCTCAAAAAAAAATAAATAAATAAAATAAAATAAAAAATAAAAATCTGTCAGCTGATGGAGATCTGAATTGTTTCTCCTTTTTGGCTATTATGAATAACACTGCCATGGACATTTGCTTATAAGTTTCTGTGTGGACATATGTTTTCTTTTCTCTTGAGTAGACGCCTAGGAGTAAAATTTCTAGGTCATATAGCAACTCTACATTTAACATTTGGGGGAACTGCCAAATCATTTTCCAATATATCTGCACCATTTTACATTCCTCCAAGCAATATATGAAGATTTCCAACTTCTCCACATCCTTGCCAACACTTGTTATTTTTGTTACAGCCATTCCAGTGAGTGTGAAGTGGTATTTCATTGTGTTTTTGAATTGCATTTCCCCAATGACTAATGACATTAAACATCTTTTCATGAGCTTATTGGATGTTTATATATCTTCTTTGGACAAACACCTACCCAAATCCTTTGCTCATTTTTAAATTAGATTTTTTGTTTATTGTTGAGTTATAGGTTTATATATGTATATATTCTAGATACACGTCATACGTGTTTCTTGAACACAGGATCACACCCCATTCTGTGGGCTGTGGGTTGTCTTTTTGTTTCCTTGTTGGTATTGCTTGCAGTACGACAGTTGTTAATAGATCAAGTCCAATTTATCCTTTACTTTTGGTGTCTCATCTAAGAAACTACTGCCTAACCCAAGGCCCTGAAGAATTACTCCTGTATTTTCTTCAGAGTGTTGTGGTTTAGCTCTTACATATGTGCCCATGATCCATTTTCAGTTAATTTTTGTAAGTGCTGTGAAGTAGGAAGTCCAGCTTCATTCTTTTCAGTGGGGTTATCTAGTTGTGCCAGCACCATTTGCTGAAAAGACTGTTCTTTCCCCTACTGAGTTGTCCTGATGCCCTTGTTGAAAACCAATTGACCATAAATGTAGGATTCAGTTTTGGACTCTCAATTCTGTTCTGTTCAAGGATAACTCTATCTTTATGCCAGTACATGCTTTTTTGGTTACTATAGCTTTTTACTAAGTTATGAAATATTAAATATTGTTTTGGTGATTGAAGTTTTGGCTATAGTTTAAGAAACAGATACAGAACAATCAAATGAGCATGTTTCTCACAATTAGAGAATTAAGCAGCAATATTTCCCAAGGATATGAGATTCAGGTGATATGGTTTGGCTGTGTCTCCACCCAGCTCTCATCTTGAATTCCCACATGTTGTGGGAGGGACCTGGTGGGAGGTAATTGAATCATGAGGGCAAGTCTTTCCCATGCTGTTCTCATAGTAGTGAATATGTCCCACAAGATCGATGGTTTTTAAAAAAGTTCTCTCTCTTTGTCTGCACAAGTTCTCTCTCTTTGCCTGCCGCCATCCATGTAAGATGCGACTTGCTCCTCCTTGCCTTCCGCCATGTTTGTGAGGCTTCCCCAGCCACGTGGAACTGTAAGTCCAATTAAACCTCTTTCTTTCGTAAATTGCCCAGTCTTAGGCATGTCTTTATCAGCAGTGTGAAAATGGACTAATACAAGTAGGTTACTGTCTGTGTTTTCACACCTGCAGCCTCCATGGGGCAGGGTCTGTGTTGGGCATTGGTGATAAACCTGATGTATAAATTCCACATAATCACCCAGGGCTTGGGGTGTGGGGACTGTCCTCAGGTCCCACAGCTGAGACCCCGCAGAGCCAGACCTGGAAGTCTGTCTGTCTAACTCCATGCTCTAGCTGTTATTACTTATTTTCCAATAAACTAATATCCACCTGCAGACAGCATGGGGAGAGGAAAAGCACACCGCTCCCACTCAAACAGTTAAACACTTTTTCTTATTGTGGTAAAACATACATAACATGACACCTATGATTTTAATCATTTTAATGTACTAATCAGTGGCATTAAGTACATTCACACTGTTGTGTAACTATCTACCATCATCCATCTCTACAACTTTTCATTTCTCAAACTGAAACTCTGTTCCCATTAAACACTAACCCCTCACTCTCCCCCAGCCCCTGGCAACCCCCACTCTACTTTCTGTCTCTGTGAGTCTGACTACCCTAGAGACTTTATGTAAGTGGAATCACACAGCATTTGTCCTATTGTGACTGCCTTCTTTCTTTCTTCTTCTTCTTCTTCTTCTTTTTTTTAGATGGAGTCTTGCTCTGTTGCCCAGGCTGGAGTGCAATGGTGTGACCTCAGCTCACCACAACCTCCATCTCCCGAGTTCAAGCGATTCTCCTGCCTCAACCTCCCAAGTAGCTGGGACTACAGGTGCCCACCACCACGCCTGACTAACTTTTGTATTTTTAGTAGAGACAGGGTTTCACTATGTTGGCCAGGCTGGTCTTGAACTCCTGACTTCAGGTGATCTGCCTGCCTCGGTCTTCCAACATGCTGGGATTACAGGCATGAGCCACTGCCCCTGGCCTTCAACTGGCTTATTTCAGTTAGCATAATGTCCTCAGGGTTCATCCAAGTTATAGCATGTATCAGCACTTCATTCCTTTCCAAGCCTGAGTAAAAGTCAATAATATATATAAATATAAATATATATATACACTATATATCTATATATGTATACACACACACACACACACACACACACACACATTTTGTTGGTCCATTCGTCCACTAATGAACTCTTGGATTCTTTCCACCTTCTGCTTCTTGTGCATAATGCTGCTATGAACATGGGTGTATAAACAAGTCCTGCTTTCAATTTTTGGGAAATATACCCAGAAGTGGAATTGTTGGATCATGTGAGAATTCTGTTTAATTTTTTGAGAAATGTTCACACAGCTTTAAAATGCCACTTCAAGAAACATGTTCAGAGCAGGCAATATTTTCTTTCGACTATGCACAAGAGGAGAAATTTTGTCATCCGGAGATGGACATTTTTTCTTTTAAAACAATAAAATTGTCATTCAGAAGCAAACCTGGTGAATAAGGTAGAGGGCGACTTTGAGAGTTGATTTGTGGCAAACATTTAGATGTGAGATTTATTTTTTGTGAAGTGCCTTCAAGTTAAGTGAGCAATACTTACTCTGTAGGGACTGATAATTCCAATACAAGAGTAAGAAATACTTAAGAACCAGAATAATATCTCCCTCAGGGGCTTTTAGGAGACTAGAAGGAGAGGTTCATAAAATTCACCTAGCACAGCACTTGGCACAGAGCAGACACTGCAAATGCTAGCTCCTTTTCTATCTTATTCCGGAGTAGACGAGATGCAGCCTGGGAACTGGCAGGTAGAAGCCTGTTTTGTTAAAGGAAACAGCCCCAGACGCCACAGGCAGTCACGGGGCTCTTTAATCCAGGTTAGACGTCAAAGGTCACGCAGCAGAGATGGTTCCATGATAAATTGTCTCTATGTGATTAAGACAATTTGTTAAAACCCAATAGCAATGATTACATTTGGCAACAAAATACTGTTTCCCTCCTTAAAACCCAATAGCAAGTGTTACATTTGGCAACAAAATCCTCTCTCCCTCCCTCCCTCCCTCCCTCCCTTCCTTCCTTCCTTCCTTCCTTCCTTCCTTTCTTCCTCCTTTATGAATAATACTTATTGAATATTATAAATACTTATTGAGAGTTTACTATGTGTATTAGTCCATCTTCATGCTGCTGATAAGGACATACCGGAGACTGGGTAATTTATAAAGAAAAAGAGGTTTAATGGACTCTCAGTTCCACGTGGCTGGGGAGGCCTCACAATCATGGCAGAAGGCAAAAGACACGTCTTACATGGTGGCAGGTAAGAGAGAATGAGAGCCATGGGAAAAAGGAAACCCCTTATTAAACCATCAGATCTTGTGAGACTTACTCACTACCAGGAGAACAGTCTGGAGGAAACCGCCCCCATGATTCAGTTATCTCCCACCGGGTCCCTCCCACATTATGTGGGAATTATGGGAGCTACAATGCAAGATGAGATTTGGTGGGGACACAGCCAATCCATATCACTATGTGTCAAGCTTAGGATATAATATTGAAAAACCAAACAAAAATTTTTGCCTTTATGGAGCCTTATATGTAGTGAACTAAACATCAGAGATAACAGAAAATTAATTTTCTATTCACAGATGATGTGATTACATATTGAGAAAACCTAAGGGCCTTTGCCAAAATAAATAATAGAATTAGAATATTTTAAGAGGTAGCTGGAAACAAAATCAACAGTATCTTCTCATTTTTAGTAGCAACTAGTTTTCTCATGGGAATGAGATAAAAACATATCCCCAAATCTAAAATCCCTAGAAAATAAATTTTACCAAAAAGGTTCACGACATACTCAGAGAAAGGTATAAATTTCTGTGTAGGATGTAGATCAATTCTTGAATAAATAGAGAGCAATTCCATACTTCTGGAGGAGAAATATTTTAAATCTTATAAATGTGACTAGTTGAAAAAAATATATATATATACAATACAAAACTAAAGTTTGTACTTATAGATTTTTAAGCTGGAGTGCAGTGGTGCAATCTTGGCTCACTGCAACCTCACCCTACTGGGTTCAAGTGATTCTCGTGCCTCAGCCTCCCGAGAAGCTGGGATTACAGGTGCACACCAGCACGCCTGCCTAATTTTTGTATTTTCAGTAGAGATGGGTTTTGCCGTGTTGGCCAAGCTGGTCTTGAACTCCCAGCCACAAGTGATCCACCTACCTTAGCTTCCCAAAGTGCTGGGATTACAAGCATGAGTTACCTCACCTGCTGAGAGTTTAATATATGTTAAAAGCAGCATTTTAATTGAATGAGACACAGTTGGCACAAAAAGTCCTTGCCGAATGAATTAAGGCTTGTGAGAGTTTGAGGGGGCGGGGAAAAGGCTCTCCATGAATTGCTAGTGGGAATGTGATTGTCAAAATAGTTATGGAAAGTAAATGCGAGAGCATTTATTAAAATAAGAATGTTTCTCTCCTTCATCATAGCAATCTTTTCCTTTTAGAGACTGCTCTTCAGGAACAAAAATGCCAATAGATAAAGCTATAGTTAGTGCTTATAATGGCAAAAAGTGGAAACAATACAAAAGAAGTATCAAAAGAAGATTGGTTGACTAAACCAGAACACAATCATAGTATACAATATGGGGATAGAATGCAACTCTAAACGTTAGGTAGAATTATCCATCTCTGTATCTGAGAAATACCCATGATGAATTATTAAATGAAAAAGCAAGTTTCAGAATACGATTCATATTTGTGATCTGAGTCCATTTCTCTGTACGTGTAGGAGAGAGGACCACAGGCCTCTGCAGTCCGTGTGTGCGTGGTGAGCGTGCAGGAGGCTGCATGCCAGTGCTGTCAATGGGGTGGGGATGAACTGTGGCAGGATGAGTCATTTATTGCTGTTTCCTTTATACATGTTCTTTCTTTGACTTATTACAATGAGCACGTACTCCTTTCATCATTTCATAAAATCCCGTAACGGCTCCTCTGCAAAGCCCTCCAAATAAATAAAAAGTCTGTGCTCTTCCAAGAAGGGGACTGAAGTGGTTTCAAGCTCCTCCACTCTGGCTGGCACTGGGCAGGAGCCTGGGGATTGGCCAGGGGAATGGGGAGAAGGAAGATTCAGGCTCTGTCCTGGTGACGAGGGAGCATACCTGAGCTTGCCTGACCCAGATATCTTTTTCTGTAGTAACTTTTAATTTTGATATACTTTTAGACTTACAGAAAGGTTGCAAAAAATCAGAGTGACTATATAACCATCTGTAGAAAATCAGGGGCCAACACTGGTGTAATGCTATTTTTTAACTACAGACTTCTTTTAGGTTTTCTGATGTGCCTGCAACGTCATTTATCTGTCCCAGGACCCAATCCAGATCCCATATTGCACTGAGCTCTTGCTCCTTAATATCTTCCAATTTGGGATAGCTTCTCAGTCTTTCCTTGTTTCTCTTGACCTTGACACTTTTGTAGGGCACTGGTCAGTTATTTTGAAGAATGTCTTTCAATTTGGGTTTGTCTGATGTTTGATAGGATTCGATGGAGAGTATGAGTTTTAGGCAAGAGAGACCTCAGAGTGCCTTTGTCAGTGCACTGCAGCAGGGGCACGTGATGTAATATGTTGTTGGCTTTGTTAGCCTTGATCATTGGGTTAAGGTAGTGTCTGCTTGATTGCTTAGTGCACAAGTAGTAAATACCAGTAAGAAATGTAAGACATAAGAAATACAATAAGATATTATAAAGTGAACATAAATAAGAACTAGTTTTCCTTTTGTATTAAATTTTCCCTTTGTATTAACAGACATCTATATTTTTCACTCTGATTAATAGACATTTTGGGGGAGATACTTTAGCACTAGGCAAATATCCCTTTTATCTACAAATTTTAGCAGATCTTGCCTGCAACCATCATTACTGTGGTGTTCACCGAATGATGATTTAGTATTTTCCTTATACTTTCTGCATTTGTTAGCAGAATTCTTCTGTGTGACCTCTCTCTCCTCCCCCATTTATTTACCCATTTTATTCTGTTATTTATTCTATTTGTATGGACTCAAGATATTTATTTTATTATATGTGACAAAGACATCTTATGACCAATTTAAGTGAGGGACTTATGGACAATCTTCAGTTGTCTCTCTGTGTGTGTGGTGTGTGTGTGTGTGTGTGGTGTGTGTGTGGTGTGTGTGTGTGTGTGGTGTGTATGTGTGTGTGTGGTGTGTGTGTGGTGTGTGTGGGTGTGTGTGTGTGGTGTGTGTGTGTGGTGTGTGTGTGGTGTGTGTGTGGGGGGGTGTGTGGTGTGTGTGTGTGGTGTGTGTGTGGTGTGTGTGGTGTGTGTGGTGAGTGTGTGTGGTGTGTGTGGTGTGTGTGTGTGGTGTGTGTGGTGTGTGT
>NW_016816177.1:1119940-1238639 GCF_001698545.2 Rhinopithecus bieti
TGTGTGGCGTGGGTGTGGCGTGGGTGTGGGTGGTATGTGTGGTGTGTATGTGTGTGGTGTGTGTGGTGTGTGTGTGGTGGGTGGGTGGTGTGTGGTGTGTGGTATGTGTGGTGTGTGTGTGGGGTGTGTGTGGGTGGTATGGGTGGTGTGTATGGGTGGGGGGTGTGTGGGGGGTGTGTGGTGTGTGGTGTGTGTGTGGTGTGTGTGGTGTGTGTGGTGTGTGTGGTGTGTGTGTGGTGTGTGTGGTGTGTGTGTGGTGTGTGTGGTGTGTGTGTGGTGTGTGTGGTGTGTGTGGTGTGTGTGTGGTGGTGTGGTGTGTGTGTGTGTGTGGGGTGTGTGTGTGGTGTGGGGGTGAGTGTGTGTGGGGTGTGGGGGGGGTGTGTGGTGTGTGTGTGTGTGTGTGGTGTGTGTGTGGTGTGTGTGTGAGTGTGTGTGTGGTGTGTGGTGTGTGTGTGGTGTGTGTGTGTGGTGTGTGTGTGGTGTGTGTATAAGAGAGAGAATATGTAAATGGCATTTATGCAAGGTTTTATAGGGCCACATCTCATTGTGATGAAAACACAGAACTTGCTTTCAAAATCAAAAGAAGAGCTTCAAAATTGTGAAAAACTCCATATCATAATAGGGGGTATTTTGACATATATGACTATATCCCATTAACTTAAGAGATCCGAGGTCACAGGAAAATAAATGTGTAACTGGACTCGATGCTGAAGGGCTTAGGAAAGCCCCGAAAGGAACGAATAGGTTTGGAAGGCACTGCCTGAGCAGAAAGAACCAGGAATATAGAAAAAGTGAAGAGCGAGCTTAGTCCTACTCACAGCCCTGTGCTGTGGTCCTGGTTCCTAGTTCACAGGGTGAGTTCTGAGGTCAGGCTGGTGTTTGCCTCTCCTCTGGTGCCTTAACCTCCTCCTCTGTAAGATGGCAAGCACAGTAGGATCTACTGCATGGGATGTCGTGAGACTGGATGGGCACCATTGCCTACAAGGTACTCACAGGATCTCCTGGCACATGGCCAGTACCCAGTGCCAGTAGCTGCTTTTTTTCTTTTTTTTTTTAGATGGAGTCTCACTCTGTCACCAGGCTGGAGTATAGTGGCACAATTTCGGCTCAATTCAACCTCCGCCCCCTGGGTTCAAGTGATTCTCCTGCCTCAGCCTCCTGAGTAGCTGGGATTACAGGTGAGCACCATCACGCCCACTAACATTGTTGTATTTTTAGTACAGACGGGGTTTCACCACTTGGCCAGGCTGGTCTTGAACTCCTTTTAATACCCTGCCATACATCCTTGACCACTTGAAGTGGCTCGATTGAGTTCTGTTCTTTGCAAGTGAGCACAGACAGGTCATGACAGACTTGGAACCTTCTCTTGGCATTAGCTACATATCTGCATACCAGGTGTACAGTTTCGTTAAAATACTGACAAGACGATGGCATTGCATGTAGACCTGCTTTTTTCGTATGATGATCTTGGTTCCACTTACAATGAAAATATGCCTCCTTTGCTGATAAACAGATCATAAATGCAGTACTCAAATTTCTGTCTGACTTTCTAGAGGCCCCTCCTCCAATTCCAGAGAGTACTGAATATTAGGCCATAATTGGATTTTACAATAATTTTGGAGGAAAGAAGAGCTCAGGGAAGAGTCTATAACTCATGCCAACTTGGAAAATGGATGAAATGGATGGAAAGAAAATTGATTATAACTTTAAAAGGACACTAATACTATGGGAGATGTCTAAAGGGCAATCGCCTCTACAGATTACAAAGCAATTTAGGAAACGGATCCACAAATATTTTAGAAATACATTTTTTCTTTAAGAAGAAATGATTAACTATGCCTTGCTCCCCCTCTGGCTGACAGTCCCTTAACTGAGCTGTCTCAATATTTTATTTAAATGTGATCCACATTTGTCAGACTTGAGTGTTTCAAGAATTGTGTTGTGGAGTCTCTTGAGAGAGAAGCCCATTCTGAACGGTCCCACTAATGTAATATTTATGCTAATGCAAATGCTATAAAGACAGTTGGAACATCCCTTTGGACACTGCATGAATGAGTATCAGCATAGCTGTATCTGACAATGATTTTTGTAAACTGAGAAACTTTGTGAGACCTAGGTAGGGCTGAAGGAATGAGATGCATAGATTTACACTCTGACATGATGTGTTATCCCCCAAAACATATATAAACACACACAATTATGCACATTCGCATACAGCCTTACACACTTACATCCACAAAGATACATGCCATTCATGTATACACACACACAAGCACATATACATGTAAAACACGAACATACACATGTATATATCTCCACATTTATATACATCCACATACATACCCACAAACATGCACATGCACACACTCATATATGCATATATAGTCATGCATTGCTTAACGAAGTGGATCTGCCTAAGAAATGCATCATTAGGTGATTGTGTCCTTGTGCGAACGTCATAGTGTACTCACACAAACCTAGCTGCCTACACACTTAGGCTGTCTGATATCGCCTATTGCTCCTAAACTGTAAACCTGTTCAGCATGTTACTGTGTTGAAAATTGTAGGCGACTGTAATACAATGGCAAGTATTTGTATATCGAAACAATGTAAACATAGAAAAGTACAGTAAAAATATAGTCTAAAAAATAACAAATGGTCCACCTGTATAGGACACTCACCATGAATGGAGCTGGCAGGGCTGGAAGTTGCTCTGGGTGAGTCAGTGAGTGTGGAGGGAATGTGAAGGCCTAGGGCATTACTGTACACTCAAGTAGACGTTATAAATACTGTACACTTAGACTACACTAAGTTTATTAAAAGTTTTCTTTCTTTAATCATTATCCTCAGCCTACTATAACATTTTTACTGTCTAAGCTTAGATTTTTTTTAAAAAACATTTTACTCTTTTGTAATAATTCTTTGTGTAAGACACAAACACATTGTATAGCTGGACAAAAATATTTTCTTTCTATCCCTATTCTATGAGCTTTTTTCTATTTTTAAAATGCTTAATTTTTTGAACTTTTGGATTGTTTTGTTAAAAAAAAAAACAAACCAAGATGCAAACACACACATTAGCTGAGGCCTCCACAGGGTCAGGATCATCCGTATCACTGTCTTCCACCTCCACTTCTTGTCCCACTGGAAGGTCTTCAGGGACAGGAACACGCATGGAACTGTCATCTGTGATAACAATGCCTTCTTCTGGAATCCCTCCTGCAGGATCTGCCTAAGGCTCTTCTTGAGGAGATGTCACTCTTTTCAGAAACAAAATCATGATGGTTTGCTTGGTTTGTTTCTTCTACTCATCACAGATTTGCGTCAGCAACGGGTTGGTCACTAGGCAATAGGAATTTTTCAGCTGCACTGTAACCTAAGGGACCACTGGTGTCTATGTGGTCCAGTGTTGACCTAGACGTCACTATGCAGCACTTGACTGACTGCACACACGTAAAGCATGAACACACACATCGCATTGCCTAGTTTGACCTGGTGCCTGTATTTTTTTGTATCTGTAGACAGCAGCATTTTAAGATCTATGTTTACATCAGTACTCAAGCTGTTCCTGGTGACTCCTGATGACGCAAGCATCCAAACTTCACCCTGGAATGTGCAGCTGGTGGTGAGGATGGGCACCTCCGGGGTTGCAGTGAGAGCAGTGGTTGCAGCCTACGGAGTGCTGACGGAGTGCCAGTCCTGGCCCTGAGCACCATGCATGTGATTTACTCATTACAGCGGAACCATGAAGCAGACGTGGCTATTTCACCATCTCATGGTTAAGGACATGCAGTCTGCAGAGTCTCAATAGCTTGCCCTGTGTCACACATGGAGAGTGGACATTGGCTCCAAACCCCTAATCCACTTATCCAGGCCACCTTAGCACCCTGACCCCTTAGAATCTGGGGCTTTCTGCTGAAAGCCCATAAACAGATCTCAGTTCCCATGGGGCCTGAGTCACAGGTACAAGGGCCCCTGGTTCTATCACTTACTTTTGGTAAATTCTCCACTTTAAACAAGAGCTACCTGGCCTGTACCTGGGAGACCACAGTTTTATTTGAGGAAAATATTACCTGAAATTAGGGCAAGGTTGCTCAACGGAATAAAGGGTGCCCACTTTGTGTGTTTTGTGGTGGTGTTTTGCTTTGTTTTTGAAACAGAGTCTCGCTCTGTCACCCAGGCTGTAGTGCAGTGGCGCCATCTCAGCTAATTGCAACTTCCACCTTCCAGTTCGAGTGATTCTCCTGCCTCTTTTTGTATTTTTAGTAGAGATGGGGTTTCATCATGTTGACGAGTCTGGTTTCAAACTCCTGGCCTCAGGTGATCTGCCCACCTCGCCTCCCAAAGTGTTGGAATTACAGGCATGAGCCGCCGTGCCCAGCCTTAAGGATGCCCTCTTTGGATGGCAGGGCAAACCTAAATTGAAGAGCTACTGGATGCCAAGCCTGGCCTGTCTCCGGTGTGATGTATATTTGGGCTTTGCTCTCTGTTTAGGCTGGGGATCTGCTTAGAAGAAAGTGCATATTTTAAATGGTACTAGAAAAGGGTCCAACAGAAAACATAAAACATAGCCAGGGGAGGAAAAAACCCACAGAACAGGAATCAGCCTGTTCCTAAGTCCAAATGGAATCGCTTGAAAACTGTTACTGCTCTATACATTTCTAAAGAATGTAAAAAACCAGAATTACTGGTTTTTCTGTTAAAAAAAGTTTTATATGGAATTATGATGACTGACTGAACTCATGTATCTGCCATCATTTCAGCCGTAATTCCCACAAAAATGACAAGAAAATTTTAAAAGAATAAAATCCTTAGTGATGCAGGAAAACAAAAGAGTGCCATGGGGTAAGAGAGATCTTGAACAGTTTCTGAAAGACAGAGCACAAACAGGATCAGCTCCCATGAAAAATAAAGCCAGAGCAAAACGAATACAGGAGAAGACAACGTGAGGCAGGAGGGTTTGGGGAGATCAGGCCGAAGGTCAGTGAAATGCAAAACTATAGCGGACAAACAATAGACATCATTAGGCACCAAGGACTCAGCAAATGTACCACTGCTGGACTGTCTATGTCAGTTTTTTTTTTTTTTTTTTTTTTTTTTTTAAGAAATGTGCATGAGAAAAACAAAAATAAATACAAAGGAAACATGAAGGTTACACCAGAAGTGGTAAGCAAATAAACTTGAAAACGAGTAAACGTGCCTAATGATCACAAGATGGCTGCCACAGCTCTAGATCTTATGCTCTTACATCAGCATCCTATGCAGGAGCAAAATGTCAGCAAGGCCTCTGTTAAGAAATGCTGGCTTAGATTTAATCATCATTTGTCTACTAGCATGGGCATATTGCTACCCCTGAAAAAAAACTCAGGGTGTATGGGCAAATAGAAGTGGAATGGAATAACTGCTGGATGAGCAGTTTGACATGGGAGACAAAAACAAGCAAACAAACAAACAAAAAAAGATGTAGAAGAGTGGAATAGCATAATTAACAAACTTAACTATAAATGTATATAAATCTATACACACAGACACATTTCTGTTATGCCAACAAAGACCATACCCTCTTTTCAAACACAAACAGAACATCCACAAAAATTGTTGCTAAGGTAGAACACAGAGAACAGCTTAAGAAATTCCAAAATGAAAAAATCAGATAAGCCACATTTTCTGAACAGACGGCAGAAAAAGTAAGCATTAATATCAAAAGCCTGGCAAAATGGTTCTATTTCAAGATTTTAAAACACGCTTTAAGATAAAAAAGAAAAGAAAAACTAAATAACTGGAATGAGTTATGGATTCAGAAATGAATGTCCATGAGTGTACCACGTCATGAAAGACATAGACAAAGCAGTCATCAGAGGAAAATTTGTAGCTCTCAACCCTGGTGCTAGAAAACAAGGGAGGCAGAAAAAATAAAATAAAATAAAAGCAAAGATAGCAAAAGTAAGAAAATAGTAAAAATAAAAGTAAACATCAGTGAAAGAGAATATAAACAAACAGAATGGTAGTGCTTTGAAAATAAAAAATAATTTAAATACATTTCTGGCCATTCTGAACAAGTAAGGAACAAAAACAGTCAGCAGCAACCAGGCATACATGAAAGCACTTGAAGTGAAAAAGTGTCCAAAACTGAAGTTATAAAAAGATTAGAACTGAGTACAACTCTATGTCAATAGTTTTGGGACTTTAGATAAAAGTAATGCTAATCCAGGAAAATATAAATTACAGCAGAATCCCTCTAATCCAACACAGTCCAGGCCTATAGTCAGTCGGTTAAGTGAAAAAAGTGTTTAAAGTGAATAATTATTTTAAAAAAAGTCATTATGGATCTCAAACTTTTACTTTAATTGAAACCATAGAAACATATATTCACTCACCAATGTTTTATGCAGGGTTAATGCCTTCTCTTTAAAATTGGACATCTGATTGCATTTCTACCTCATTTTTCTTATGTAAACACTTATAGTTCACTTTTGACAATTTATGGGTTTTGATTTTTGAAACAGAGGGAAAATATTAAGACATATACTGTTCAGTAATGCCCCCTAATCCATGCGGGATATGTCCCAGGTTCCCTAGGGGATGCTTGAAACCACAGATACCAAACATGATTGCTGTCAATCGGAACACATTTTTGTTGAAGTCTTCCATCCACAGATTCAATGCCTTTCCCACCTTAACTAAATACTTACCAACACTGTGGCCATAACTTTTGCAGCTGGAGTATGACAGCAAAACTAGCACAAATTTCTTTTTCCCTCTTTACAGTTTTACAGTTAGCAGGTTTGTTCTCATCATAGATCTTAGCAACATAAGCATAGTATTTGTTCCCCTTATTAAGTTGAGAACTTTTACCTTTTCACTTAAAGGAAGCACTTTATGGCTTCTCTTCAGCATATTTGAGCTGTCAGCATCACTACTCTTGCCCTTTGGAGTCACTATTAACCAAAATAAGAGTGACTTGAACGCAGGGCACTGTGATACTGATACCATGACAGCCAATCTGCTAACCAAGATGGCTACTTGGTGACCAACAGGTGGGGAGTGTCTACAGCTGGATAAAAGATGATTTAAATCCTGGGCAGGATGGAATGGGACAGCAAGAGAATTCATCATGCCACTTAGAACAGTCTGCAATTTAAAATTTATAAATTGTTTATTTCTGGAGTTTTCCATTTAATATTCTTGGACCATGGTTGACTTTGAGTAATGGAAACTGAGGAAAGGGAAATGTCAGATAAGTGGGGGGGTGGGGGGGAACTATTGTAATCTGATTGTGGAATTCTTGTAAATCAAAGCTTCTCAAACTTTACTGTGCACACAAATGTCTTGGGGATCTTGTTAAAATGCAGAGTCTGACTCAGTAGGTGTGGGTGGGGTTCTGAGATTTGGCATTTCTAACAGGCTTCCAGCTGATATTGGTGCATGGGCCACACTCTGAGTAATAAGGATATAAATTCCTGCCTTCACCCATTGTTTCTAGTTGTATTAGAACATTTAAGTACAAATCATTTATCTAAGTGACTCAATTCTATCTAGTCCTCCTAAAGTATTCAACTTAGTCTTCATGAAAATGAAAACTTGTTTTTGGCAATTATGCCATTGGTCTATATAATGTTAAATTAAATAAAGTAATTATACAGGTATACTTGTAAATAAATTTGAGAGCAAACACAGCTGAAAGCTGGTAAGCATTCACCTTAAATCATGGAAGCAGAGGGTAGAATTATAACCGAAAGTAACCTATAGGCCTACCAAAATATCCAGCTTGTTGTGAGAATCCTCCCTTCAAAAGCACTTTATCCTGTCCCTGAAAAAGCCCCAGACCCAGAGGTTAAAGGTAGGTTTTACCAAATTTGCAAGGAATAAGTATTCCCGATCTTATGTATGTTTTTTCAGTAAGCAAAAAATGAGACACATGTTCTGCTTTGATTTGAATGTTTGAGCCCTTTGAAACTCATGTTGACATTTCATTGCCATTGCAACAGTATTAAGAAGAGGGGCCTTTGAGAATTAATTATGTCATGGGGGCTCCATGAGTGGGTCAATGCTGTTATCTCGGGAGTGGAATGACCCTTGCCAGAGGCCAGCATCATGCTCTTGGACTTACCAGCCTTCAGAACCATGAGCCAAATAAACTTATTTTCTTTATAAATTACCCAGTCTGTGGTATTCTGTTACAGCAACAGGAAATGGACTAAGACATGTGTATTAGTCTGCTCTCACGCTGCTAATAAAGACATACCCAAGACTGGGTAATTTATAAAGGAAAGAGGTTTAATTGACTCACAGTTCCACATGGCTGGGGAGGCCTCACAATCATGGGGGAAGACAAAGGAAAAGCAAAGGAACGTCTTACCTGGCAGCAGGCAAGAGGATATGTGCAGGGAACTGCCCTTTATAAAACTATCAGATCTTGTGAGACTTATTCACTATCACGAGAACAGCATGAGAAACACCCACCCCCATGATTCAATTACCTCCCACCGTGTCCCTTCCATGACACCTGGGAATTATGAGAGCTACAATTCAAGACGAGATGGGGCTGGGGACACAGCCAAACCATATGAACATGTCCCAACTCATTGTATAAAGTTCATATAATCCATATCCCAAACTAGGTAAGAGTACGAGAAAAAAAATGACATTCATATAATTATGAACATAAATATGAAAATCCCAATTAAATTTTAGCTCACTGATTCTAATTTTATATTTTAAAGAAGTAAAATATTATGAAGAATCAGGGCTAATACTTCAAACGTAAGAATGGTTCAAGATCAGAAAATCTATTGACATAGTTTATCCCCTTCATGGACAAAGGAGAAAAACTATGTATCCTCTCAATGGATATAAAAGTATTTTAAAATATTCAATATTTTTTCCTAATTAAGGAAAAAATCCTTGTTCACTTATTAGTAGAAAATATTCCCTTAACCTAATAGAGGCTATCTATTGGAAATCTACAGTTGAATCTTAAAGAACACAAATAATTTTGAATAAATAGAAAGACCTATCATATTCCTGAAAGGATGCCCTAATATTATAAAGATTGCATTTTCCCCAAATAATATAAACTCATTTCAATCACAATAAAATCCAAAGAAGATTTCTCCTTTTAGTTGGAATTGTCAAACTGATTCTCAAGTTTATATGCAAAAGAAAATGCATAAGAATAGCTGTTCTGAAACATTTGGAGAAGACAAGTAACAGATAGGGAGATTTTAGCAAACAAATAAATAGTATCCAGAATGTATAATGAGCATCTACAAAACCATAAGAACAATGCAAACAATGAAAGAGAAAAACTGACAAAATAAATAGGCTATTTACAGAAAACGAAATACAGGTAGCTAATAAACATACATAAAAATGTCCAGTCTCAGGAAATTACAAATTCAAATCAGGGCTCGTTTGTTTGGGTTTTTGGCCATTGGATTAGAAACAATAGGAAGAGTTGTTAAATACATTATATTCCATCCACTTAAGGAAAAAGATACGTTAAATAATTGTATTTCATCAATTTAAGGAAAAAGATAGATTGCTATCAAATATAGCGAACACACAAAGAAGAATATGTACATGTAAACTCTAAGTGTGTGTACATGAGAAAAAAGTCAGTGCATCTAGAATGCCAGTGCCCAGCCTAGACATGCTGGGCTGTTTACCCAGGCCCAGCGGGGCAGAAGGGTGGGCCAGGCACAGTGCCTTGTACAATTTGCTCAGGACACTAGTATGTTATTGAATCTCTGGCATGAGGATCTATTAATAGATTTTTTTAAGTGCCCTAGCCAAATTCTATGCCTTCTAGAAAAATATTCTGCTTCTGCTGTTCCTTTAGAGAGCTGTTCAGCATAGAATCTAGACTTTCCTTCTGAAACAAATCCAATAACTATTCAACTATCAAATTTAGCATTCTGGCTGTATAGAAAAATAACAATGCTATATTAAGTTACCACTGTGAAGTAGGTGGCCAAACTGTATATGTGACATTCTTAGTTTTTCAACAAACTGAATATGCCTAAGGCACGTTTCCTGAACGCTTCTTCCAACAGCCAAAGCATGATATTATCATCCACACAATTTACATTCCCAGAATGGAAGTTTGCATTCCGACAAGGGCAAAGCTCTGAGGCCCAGGCCCCTGCCCCGCTGCATGCCATATATTTTGGGAGAGTCATCCTTTCTCAGGCACATGGTTTGCCACTATGTTCAGGGGGAACAGTATGAGTCACCTCCTCCCAGGGCTTTTCAAGAATCAATAAAATGAATTTGAAACAAACAAAGATTTGATCCAACATGAATACTGATTTTAACAACTTGTTTTGATTCCCTAGACTTTTTCCATTTCTAATGTTAGAACGGAATGAAATTATTTTTGAATGCATGTTTATGAATTTTCTGGCCACTTTTAAGCCTTTAACTATTTCACACTTTCTCTCTAAAGATCAAAGAAACTCTAGTAACATGGAAATTCATGCTCTGAGTAGTGACAAGCCAGTGACTTTTTCTATAGAAAGGGTACCAGACTCCAGGGTGAAAATCTCAAGCAGCTTTACATTCAAGCAAGTTCAGTTCAATCTCTTCCTGACTCACTGTCTCATCAACATGCAAAGCTCTTGAAGAGAAACCATCTCTTACTTGCCTGAGGGAGTTCTGGCAGACGTTTTGAATGTGGATGTGGAAGTTCTTCCCTTGTCTCCATCCTGTCAAGAGCCCTGGAGCAAACAGCAGGATGAGGAAGACATGGAAGACAAAACTGATAACGCACGTCACCTCGCTGCAGCAGGAGATGGGATGTAACTTCAGTTCAGCCTCTTTGGGGTTTGGGTTTTGACCAAGTAAACTGGGAATGTTGTTAGCATATCAAGCCAGCTTTTATTGTTTGTCTTAACCAAAGAAAACACAAAATGACACTTACTTTGTTGCTCAATTCGGTTTTAACTTGTTGATGTCCCTCCCCCCCCCAAAAAAAATCATACTTGAAAATGCCTGGCAGGGCCCCTGAGATCTAGGGTTTGAAATGCTCTTTTGACAAGTTGAGAGGTTAAAAGAATTCAGAAACATACTGTAGAGCCTCATGGGGGATTTTAGAAAAAAAATATGCAAAGCATCTTTAAATGTGTGGAAAATCCTTAGCAGTGAAATTGCACTGAAGTCAGATTGTTTTCCTATTGATGTTGCATTGCTCGGCTGCAAGAGGTGGGGTGGGCACATGGTGGGGGAGAGCAGGAGTGCTTATTAGGATGCTGCCAGACCTCAGTGTGGAATTCCGCTTCTCACAGTTGGCCATAATCAATCAGTCAGACTCTCTCTCCTCCCTTCTCCCTCTCCCTTTCTTTCCCTGGTTGAAGGGGCCCTCTTAAATCGCTCTTGAGCCTGCATTCTAATTTGCTCTCTCTCCCACGTGAAATCCACTTCTCCCAGCTAAGCTGCGTTTTGCAGCTTTATGACGGTACCGAAAGCACTTTATTTCCACTTAAAGAGCTGCCTGTTCTATTTACCATCACTCTCAGGGTACTTAACCTCATTTAAAAGGCTGACTTTCCCCTGCATTATAAAGTTGATCGGGAGTCTCAAAGCCTCTTTCTCTGCCCAGCCCGCAGCCAGCTCTCTCCAGCCACCCCAGCCTCGCCCTCGCCCCTCCCAGACTCTGTTCCAAGGCCCAGGCGCGCTGCGCGTGGGCGACGTGTCCCTGAGCGCTCCGCCTCCGGCCAGCCTGACCGCTCCGTGCTCGGTGTCACTCCTGGCACGTCTCCACATTCCTAAAATCCCAGAGAGGACCTCGAAATAGGAAAAAAAAAACGAGAATTTAAATACGAAGCAACAGCCCTTGCAGGGCTGCCTGCTCTGGCTGGGAAGGGCCTGGGCCCCCGCCTCCACCTGAGACGCTTGTTTCCTGCGCGGTTTTGCAACGTCAGAGCCGTCCACACTCGCAGGCCGTTTTTAGCGGCCAGTTGGAAAGGGAAGACGGTGAAGTCGGCCTAAGCAGAGTAATGCTTTGTCCTCTGAGAGGCGAGGAGGGCCCTTGGGAAGCTCAGAGAGCTACGATAAAATGGCTAAACGACCTTCCTCTCCTCCAAGTCGCCAAATACGAGCCAGGCGGGCACCAGATGGGCAAACTGAGCTTGGTCAAAGCTCGTGCCTTCGACTTCGCCTTCGCCTTCGCCTTCGTGTCTTTGGTTGGGGCTGTTTCACTGGGGACTAGGCCCGTTAGACCGAAGACAGATGCGCCGCATCAGAGAGGAAAGACACCTGTCTCGCAGGGAGGATGGCAGGGGGGCTGCTGGGGCAGGCGGAGCCCACGAGAGTGGGGCTGGGAGATCCTACTCATTTTGCCCAGTTGCCCCTGCAGAGCCCGACACCCACAGCGCAGAGAGCACCCCGGCTGGGTTTCCCTGACCGCGTCCCTGGAAGGCAGGAGCCCCTTTCCGCGGTGGCCCAGGCCCCGGCTCCCTCGTGCTCGCGGGAAAAGTCGCTTGGATGCATGAGCGCGCCTCCCTCCCGCTCACATTCCCAGCGCAGGCCGAGGCCAGAGCTGCTTTTCCCGCACACACGCGGAGGGGCGGCCAGCTCACGGCGCAGACCAGCGGGGTGGGGCTTCACCTCTGGCTACCGCCTTAGTGGCCTCTCAAATCATACCTTGAAACTTACTCGCAAATGGAATGGTATTAAGACCCAGCACTTTGGGAGGCCAGGGCAGGAGGATCACTTGACCTCAGGAGTTTGAGACCAGCCTGGGCAACACCGTGAGACCCCGTCTTAAAAAAGAAATACAAAAATTGGCCAGGCATGGTGTCAGCACCTATGGTCCCAGTTACTTGGGGGGCTGAGGTGGGAGGATCATTTGAGCCCAGGAGGTGGAGGCTGCAGTGAGTTGTGTTGGCACCGCTGCATTCCAGCCTGGGTGACAAAATGAAACCCTGTCTCAGAAAAAAAAAAAAAAAAGTGGGTCCTTAGGGCGTGACTGAGTCCTAAGCGCAAGCCCTGGTAAATGGGAGGAAGGCCTTCTAGAGGCTTCCCATGGGGTTCACCCCATTGCCTGCAAGGACACAGGTTGGAGGCCCCCTGGAAGCAGCCTTGCAGACAGGGAGCCTGCAGCGCCTGGGTCTCGGACTTCCCAGCCTCCAGAACTGTGAGAAAGAGACTCGTGTTTTTCATCCACTACCCGTCTCAGGTATTTTATTACAGCAGCACAGACAGGCTAAGACACCTCTTTTCCCTCCTCTTCCAGTTTTCTGAGCATAAATCCTCAATGGGCGTGAAGCGCAGAATGGGAAGGCAAGGTGCACAGATTGAGCTCACTAGAGAAATCAGACTTTCCTTCTCCCTTGTGGTTTCACCTGCAGTGCCTAGTCTCCTACTGATGAAGAAGGGGCCTGGACATAAGCTGTTGTTCCATCCTTTGGTTCCCTCCACACTGTCTCCCTCTCCGACCCGTCTCCTAAATATGTTTCCGATGACACAGGAGGTTAATGCTGGCTGCCTCAGGACTGAGTGACACAGATTCTTTCCATGCCCAGAGGAGCCTGGCCTGAGGGTGAAGGGTGAGCAAAGTTCCTATTGAACTCGTGGCTTCTTGGAGCAGGGTTTCCAAGAATTGAGGCTCCAAACCAGTATCCCAGGACCTGGTCTGCCAGGCACACAGCTAATGTGTGTTTCTTTGCAGCTGCAAAACAGCAGGCAGCAGCCACAGCTAATGTTTTTGAGCATTTCCTTCTTGCCTGTCTCTCTCCTCAAAGCTTAACAGACAGTGTCAGGGGCATGCGGTACAAAATCATGAACTGAGGCATTTTCTCAAAAGCTCCTCTCATCTAATGCATTTAGATATTGCACAAGGGAAAAGATGCAGACACCAGCCTCACACTCTCCCCTTTCTCTAACTGGGGACATCTACAGGTGACATTTGAAATTCAGTCTCTCTTGGTGCCACCTCAGGATTTAACCCCAGCCTGAGTCCCCCTCCCTATCCTCTCCATTCAAAACCTGGACCACCCAGGAAGTGGCCCTTCAGTTTTCTGGAATGAATCAGGGAGGTGAGCCACTGCATCGGGGAGGGTGTTGACATGACTATGTACCTTCTCTTTTCTGGGGAAGCCCTTTGTAACAGAAAATAATATTTACTATGGAAACAACATAAATGAGTTTTTGTTGAGGACTCTAGGTTCGCCTTGTTAAGATAAATCTTGATAGGCTGAAAATTTTGCACTAATTTTTTTATAGTTCTAAATATTCCAGGCATTTAATATGCATTGAAGTAAGTGAGTCACAGCCTGTGGCTTAGAAATAATAGAGCCAATTTACACTCCTACCAACAGTGTAAAAGTGTTCCTATTTCTCCACATCCTCTCCAGCATCTGTTGTTTCCTGACTTTTTAATGATCGCCATTCTAACTGGCATGAGATGGTATCTCATTGTGGTTTTGATTTGCATTTCTCTCATGACCAGTGATGATGAGCTTTTTCTTCATTTATTTATTGGCCGTATAAATGTCTTCTTGTGAGAAGTGTCTGTTCATATCCTTCGCCCACTTTTTGATGGGGTTGTTCATTTTTTTCTTGTAAATTTAAGTTCCTTGTAGATTCTGGATATTAGGCCTTTGTCAAATGGATAGATTGCAAAATGTTTTTCCCATTCTGTAGGTTCCCTGTTCACTCTGATGATAGTTTCTTTTGCTGTGCAGAAGCTCTTTAGTTTAATTAGATCCCATTTGTCAAACCTGCATGTTCTGCACATGTATCCCAGAACTTAAAGTATAATTAAAAAAAAAGAAATAATAGCGCCATTCCATGACTCGTGTTTTGTGGGGCTGTTACCGCTTCCGCCTTTCTGTGCAGCACTTCAGACTTTCGGAATGTGTGTCTAGCATTGATGCTGAGCGTGGATTCAATCAGAAAGACCTACATGCAAACACTGGCATTTGTTTGTGTGACCCAGACAGGTTAACGCTCTAAGCCCTAATTTCCTCAGCTGTAAAACAGGCAATAATGACAGTCCCTATTGTATAGAGTTCTGAAAATTAAATACGCTCAGTGCCTGACAAAAAGCAAATCTTCAACAAATGTCAGTTCTTATTATTGAGGTTTTTACCACATCCTTGCTCAACGATTTGGAGTTTTTGTGTTATTCTCTGCAGAGGAAAATTGGCTTTGTGCTTAATTAAAACCTACCTTGGTTACCCCAATATCTTGCTGCTGTCCAGACAGCAAATAGTCTTTTGCAGAAGCAGGTAGCTCTTTAATTCTAGAGACAAGGAAAGGAGGCTGGAGGGTTCTGAGTTTCTCCAGGGGTGTGCGGGGTTGACTGGGTGTAGGAATCATCACTGACCACTTTGTTTTCCAAGAAGGCCCACAAAGGGCTGTACAGTTAGTATTTTATCAGGGACCAATAGGGACTTTCCTCCATTGTACATTCAATGAATACTTGCAAAGGAAATGCATGCATGAATGAATGAACAAATGAATCATTTCCTTCTTAGTTTTCTCTGGAAAGGAAATATATAGTCGTCCCTCTGTATCCAAACAGGATTGTTTCTAGGACCTCCCACCCTCAACCCCGTGGATACCAAAATCCACAGATGTTCAAGTCCCCGTTTGCATACAGCCTATCCACATACTCCCATATGCTTTAAATCATCTCTAGACTACGGATAATACCTAACACTATGTAAATAGTTGTTGTATTACATTGTTTAGGGAATAATGACAAGAAAAAGTCTGTACATGTTCAGTACAGATGCAACCATCTTTTTTTTTTTTTGTAATATTTCTTTTTTTTTTTTTTTTTTGAGACGGAGTCTCGCTCTGTTGCCCAGGCTGGAGCGCAGTGGCCGGATCTCAGCTCACTGCAAGCTCCGCCTCCTGGGTTTACGCCATTCTCCTGCCTCAGCCTCCCGAGTAGCTGGGACTACAGGCGCCTGCCACCTCGCCTGGCTAGTTTTTTGTATTTTTTTTTTTAGCAGAGACGGGGTTTCACTGTGTTAGCCAGGATGGTCTTGATCTCCTGACCTCGTGATCCGCCCGTCTCGGCCTCCCAAAGTGCTGGGATTACAGGCTTGAGCCACCGCGCCCGGCCTGTAATATTTCTGATTCACGGTTGAATCCAGGGATGCTGACCCCACAGATTTGGAGGGCTGACTGCACTCCATGGTCAGCATATATACTGTGAGCTGAATGAAGCTGGGTCTAGATCTCAGCCCTGTCATTGACCTTGGGCATATTACATGGCCTCTTTGTACCTTCCCACCTTCACTTGTCCACCTGGCATCACACCCAACTCACAGGAATGGTGGGATTAAATGAACCATTAATGCCAGGCACTCAGCACAGGGTTTGGTGTGTTCATAACAAGCATCACCAGCAGCAGCTGCGTCATCATGATCAGTTTTCTCTGCCTTACCTCTCTCCACCTGAAGCAGCTCTTGGATGGGAAAGGTAGCGATGGTGGTCAGAGCCAGCCTTGGTGCCATTGTGAGTTTCAAATAGTGGTATCTATAATTCCACATATATCTGTTGGCTGAATGGACTTAAACGAAGTATCTATTTATGTTTAAGTCTATATTTGAGTATCTGTGTGTATCTGCTCTACAGACCTCTCATCCCCTCTGTATGGTGTCGTATGCATTTAGACCCGTTTTCTTCCTTACCGTGCCCCTTACTGTTGAGTACCTCTCAGGCTGGTGGAGACGGTTTAAATTCTTAAAGATTTTGAGTGATTGAAGGGCATCCAATTGTTTTTCTCCTCTATCACATTTCCCACTGGGGAAAGAAAGGCTGAATGAATACCTTTTTAAGCTTTCCCTGTCAGTCATTTCTATGCTCTAAGATAGCAGAAGAAATGTCAGCACAAATGCTAATTAAGAAATAAGTAACATCGCAGACCAAAAAAAGGAGCAGAAAACGAATCCTCTCTCTTGGTGGTGGAAGCGTAGGTCCTCCCCATCAGACACCAGTCCAGGAAAAGAAATAGGGTCGAGATGATGTGTTTCTATTGTAAGGAAGCTGTGGGTCGGGCTTTTACACATCTGATATCTGTGTGCTGGTATCATAAGTTGTGGGAACGAGAGACACTATCTGTGTTCTTTCTGGTAACCAGTTGTTGTGGTCTCTGGGAGACGGGCTCCGAGGGTGCTCTGGGAACCATCTTCCTGTCATTTTCAGAGGCTTTGAAATGGGAAACGCACTGTGTGATGTGATGCTGTTTTACCGTTGCCCAGGGTTGGAATTATGAATGTTTACAAGGGCACGAGGCTCTGTAGAAGCCACCAAGCTGTATATCTATCAGTTGCCTGGTTGATCATTGCACAGAATCTGGGTTCTTTGGAGGAAGAGGTCAGTGGAAGCCAAGGTTCTTAACTTCATCTTGGCCAATTCAAAGATGTTATAAACCTGAGGCAGGGTCACATCTAGGAGATATACATTGGTCCCCAGACGTGAGTGAGTTATCAGAGAACAAAGCTTGGCAGGACTCAATTTGGCTTGAATGGAGAAGACTGGGCTGGACTTTTGGGAAGCTGCAGGATAGGCTGTGCCAGAGAGTAAAGAGGAGGACGTGCCCATGTGAAATAGCTCATGAAACACACAGGGAGGGGAGGGGAGAGAGCTTGGCACCTAGCAAGTCTGTCACAAGAGTGGCACTGTCCAAGGGAAATGTAACATGAGCCACATATATACCTTATTCTCCCGGGTTGTTTTTATTCCTTGTTTTCTAAGTGGAGCTTTTCTCATGTGCAGATGTCCTTGGTCTAGTTTGTGCTTGACCAGCTCTTGGGGACACCTTGACCAGCTCTCACGTGTGATTTTAGGGCTTTCACCTTTGCAAAGGGCTATACCAGCTGCCCAGTCTTTCTGCCACTCCAGAGTTATTTTAACTGATGACTTTTCAGAAATGCAGGAAGGATGTAGGTCACCTATACTCTGGAGCCATGTGAGGCTTGGCAATTGGATGCTTGGAGCCAATCCTTTTTGACTCACAAAACTTTTGTGGGAATGTGGCGTGATTTAACTGAGCTAACAAAGCTCATTACCAGAAAGATTTGGGGAAGGACTGGCCAAGGACAGGTGAGATAAAGCCTCACCAGGAAAGAGAAGCAGGGAAATCATAACAAAACAACACCAAAATGAAACACAGTACCTGCCTTCATTCGGAACTAACTTGTTCCTGACCTGCAGCCTAACCTGGAGCCCTGGTCCCTGTGCTCTGCCAGAGGAAGCCCGTGAGCTCGAACAGAGCAGATACTGGCTCTGATTCCAATGCCAACACCCCTGACAAGCATGGACACTGAGCAGCCTGCACATGCACGAATCCAAAATCTGGCTCTGGCCTGACTGACGGTCAAGGAAAGAAAGAAGTGACAACAGAATTTAATACTGGATAAGTACAGAGATACCCTGCTTTATTGCACTTTGTAGATATTGCATTTTTTATGAAGGCTTATTTTGAGGCAACCCTGCATCAAGTAAGTCTATTGATTAGCACCATTTTTCCAACAGCATATGCTCATTTGGCACCACACTTGGCACTTGGTAATTCTCACAATGTTTCAAACCTTTTCATTATTCTATCTGTTATGGTGACCTGTAATCAGTGATCTTTGAAGTCACTGTTATAATTGTTTTGGAGGCACCACAAACTGCACCCGTATAAGATGGTGAATCTAATCAGTATACGTAGTGTGTGTTCTGATGGTTTCACAGACCGGCCATTCCCCCATCTCTTTCTTTCTCCTCAGGCTTCCTGATTCCCTGAGACAAAGGAATAGTAAAACTAGGCCAATTATTAATCCTACTATGGTCTCTAAATGCTCAAATAAAAGGAAGAGTCCCACAATTCTCACTTTAAATCAAAGCTAGAAATGATTAAGCTTAGTGAGGAAGGCCTGTCTAAAACTGAGATAGGCTGAAAGTGAGGCCTCTTGCACCAAATGGTTAGCCAAATTGTAAATGCAGAGAAAAAGTCGTTAAAGGAAATTTAAAGTACTACTTCAGTGAACACACATATGATAAGAAAATGAAACAGCCTTATTGCTGGTGTGGAGAAAGTTTTGTGATCTGGATAGAAGATCAAACAAGGCAAAATATTCCCTTAAGCCAAAGCCTAATCCAGAGGAAGGCCCCAATTCTCTTTAATTCTAGAGTCAGAAGCCTGAAGGAGGTGAGGAAGCTGCAGAAGAAAAGTTGGAAGCTAGCAAATGTTGGTTCACGAAGATTAAGGAAAGAAGCCATCTTCATAACATAAAAGTGCAAGGTGAAGTAGCAAGTGCTGATGTAGAAGCTGCAGCAAATTATCCAAAAGATCTAGCTAGGATTATTGATGAAGGTGGCAGTTCTAAGCAACAGATTTTCAATGTAGACAAAACAGCTTTCCATTGTAAGAAGATGCCATCTAGGACCTTCTTAGCTAGAGAGGAGAAGTCAAGGCCTGGCTTCAAAGCTTCAAAGGACAGGCTGACTCTCTTGTTAGGGACTAGTGCAGGTGGTGACTTTAAGTTGAAGCCAATGCTCATTTACTATTTCCAAAGTCCCAGGGCCCTTAAGAACTCTACTAAATCAACTCTGCCTGTGCTCTGTACATGGAACAACAACACCTGGATGGCTGCATATCTGGTTTACACCATGGTTGACTGAATATTTTAAACCCACTGTTGAGACCTACTGCTCAGAAAAAAACAAAAAAAGTTCTTTCAAAATATTACCACTCGTTGACAGTGAACGCAATCACCCAAGATCTCTCATAGAGAGTAATAAAGAGGTTAATGTATTCATGCTTGCTAATACAACCCTCATTCTTTTTTCTTCTTTCCAGCTTTTAGGTTCAAGGGGTACATGTGCAGGTTTATTACATGGGTAAATTGCATGTCGCAGGGGCTTGGTGTACAGATAATTTTGTCACCCAGGTTATCATCATAATAGCCAACAGGTAGTTTCTTAATCCTCACCCTCCTCCCACCCTCTTCCTTCGAGTAAGCCCTGGTGTTTATTGTTCCCTTCTTTGTGTCAATGTGTGCTCAATGTTTAGCTCCCACTTGTAAGTGAGAGCATGTGGTATTTGGTTTTCTGTTCCTGAATTAAATTGCTTAGGATGATGACCTCTAGCTACATCCATGTTGCTGCTAAAGATATTATTTCATTCTTTTTTATGGCTGCATAGTATTCCATGGCGTAAATGTACCACATTTTGTTGATCCATTCCACCATTGATGGGCACCTGGGTAAATTCTGTGTCTTTGCTATTGTGAACAGTGCTATGATGAATGTATGTGTGCATGTGTCTTTATGGTAGAATGATTTGTATGCCCTTGGGTATATACTCAGTAATGGGATTGCTGGGTTGAATGATAATTCCAAGTTATTTGAGAAATCTCCACACTGCTTTCCACAGTGGCTGAACTAATTTACATTCCCACCGATGGTGTATGTATTCCCTTTTTTCTACAACCTTGCCAGTATCTGTTATTGTTTGACTTTTAAGAAAAGCCATTCTGACTGCTGTGAGATGGTATCTCATTGTGGTTTTGATTTGCATTTCCCTAATGATTAGTGATATTGGGGCATTTGTTCTCATATGCTTGTTAGTCATGTGTATTCTTCTTTTGAGAAGTGTCTGTTCATATCCTTTGCCCACTTTTTTTGCTTATTGATTTGTTTAAGTACCTTATAGATTCGGATATTAGATGTTTGTTGGATGCATGGTTTGCAAATATTTTTTCCCCATTCTGTAGGTTGCCTATTTTCTCTCTTGATGGTTTCCTTTGCTGTGCAGAAACTCTTTAGTTTAATTAGGTCCTATTTGTTAATTGTTTGTTGTTGTTGTTGCAATTGCTTTTAGAATCTTCATCATGAAGTTTTTGTCAGGTGTGATGACCAGAATTGTATTTAATAGGTTTTCTTGTAGGATTTTTATAGTTTTTAGTTTTACATTTAAGTCTTTAATCCATCGTGAGTTGATTTTGGTATATAGTGAAAGATAGGAGTCTAGTTTCAATCTTCTGCATATGGCTAACCAGTTATCGCAGCATCAATTATTGAATAAGAAGTCCTTTTCCCAGTGCTTGTTATTACCAGCTTTGTTGAAGATCAGATGGTTGTAAGTGTGGGGCTTTATTTCTGGGCTCTCTAACCTGTTTCATTGGTCTATGTATGTTTCTTGACCAGTAGCATGTTGCTTTAGTTACTGCAGCCTTGTAGTAGTCTAGTTTGAAGTCGAGTAGCGTGATGCCTCCAGCTTCGTTCTTTTTGCTTAGGATTAGTCTGGCTATTTGGGCTCTTTTTTGGTTCCAAATGAATTTTAGAATAGTTTTTTCCTAATTCTGTGAAAAAACCGTCATTGGTAGTGCGATAGGAATAGAACTGAATCGGTAAATTGCTTTAGGCAGTATGGCCATTTTAACAATATTGATTGTTTCTTTCCATAAGCATGGAATGCTTTTCCATTTGTTTGTGTCATCTTTGATTTCTTTCAGCAGTGTTTTATAATTCTATTGTAGAAATCTTTCACCTCTCTGACTGGCTAAGTATCAGAAATAAAATACCTAGGTGTTTTATTCTTTTTGTGGCTATTATAAATGGGATTGTGTCCTTGATTTAGCTCTCAGCTTGGATGTTATTGGTGTATATAAATGCTACTGGTTTTTGGACATTGCTTTTGTATCCAGAAACTTTGCTGAAGTTTTAAAATCAGATTTAGGAGCCTTTGGGCAGAGACTATGGGGTTTTCTGGATATAGAATTATATTGTCTCCAAAGAGAGATAGATTGACTTTCTGTCTTCCTATTTGGATGCCTTTTATTTCTTTCTCTTGCCTGATTGTGCTGGCCAGGAGTTCCAGTACTATGTTGAATAGGGGTGGTGAAAGTGGACATCCTTGTCTTGCTCCAGTTCTCAGAGAAAATGTTTCCAGCTTTTGCCCATTCAGTAAAATGTTGACTGTTGTTATTTTTCATTCCATTTTGTATGTTGTCTGTTTACTCTGTTGATAGCTTCTTTTGCTGCAACATCATTCTTTCTTATGATGTTTGCCCATGCTATTTTGAGGTACATTCCTTCAATGCCTAGTTGCAGAACCACCATTCTGCAGCCCACGGATCAAGAAATAATTTGAACTTTCAAGTCTATTGTTTAAGAAATGCATTAGGTAAGGCCACAGCTGTCATAGATAGTGATTCCTCTGATGTATCTGGGCCAAGTAAATTGAAAATCTTCTGGAAAGGATTAACCATTTTAGATGTCATTAGGAACATTTGCAATTCATGAAAGGCGGTCAAGATATTGACATTCTCAGAAGTTTGGAAGAAGTTGGTTCCAACTCTCACAAATGACTTTGAAAGGTTTAACACTTCAGTGGAAGAAGTCACTGCACATGTGGTGGAAACAGCAAGAGAACTAGAAGTGGAGCCTGAAGATGTGACTGAATTGCTGCAATCTCATGATCAAACTTGAATGGATGAGGAGTTGCTTCTTATGGATGAGCAAAGAAAATGGCTTCTTGAAATGGATTCTACTCCTGGTGAAGATGCTGTGAACATTGTTGAAGTGACAACAAAGGACTTAAAATATTACATAAATGTAGTTGATAAAGCAGCAGCAGGGTTTGAGAGGATTGACTCCAATTTTGAAAGAAGTTCTACTGTGGGTATAATGCTGTCAAACAGCATCACGTGCTATAGAGAAGTCTTTTGTGAAAGGAAAAGTCAATCAATGCGGCGAACTTCATTGCCGTCTTATTTTAAGAAATTGCCACAGCCACCCCAGCCTTCAGCAATCATCAACATCAAGGCAAGACCCTCCATTAGCAACAAGATTATGGCTCGCTGAAGGCTCAGATGATCATTAGCATTTTTTAGAAATAAAATATTTTTAAATTAAGGTATGTACATTTTTTTAGACATAACACTACTGCATGCTTAAGAGACTATAGCACAGTGTAAACATAATGTTTGTATGCATTGGAAAACCCCAATATTAGTGTAACTAGCCATATTCTGATATTTGCTTTATTGCAGTTATCTAGAACCAAACTTGAAATATTTCTGAGGTACATTTGCAACATTCTCAAAAAATGTAAACCTTAAACCCTGAATTTGAGTTACAGAAAACCAGAGACACATATATACTTACATATGTACATTTATTCAGATTTATTGAAGACCGAGTTGTTCTGCATGTATTGAAGTTCCAGGTGGCATTAAATTTCATTTAGAAATTAAGAAATTTTGAAATGAATGTTTATAAGCCATATCATACTTTTCCTTCTCTTTTTAAAAAGTGTTTTCTGAAAACAACTTGACCTTTTGCTTAATGACTTAGCATTTTTTTCCCAGGAGAGGTGCCTGACGAGCTCCCAGTCCTGTGGTTCAGGGCAGGCTCTGGAACACTCAGAGGAGACTCCTCTGAGAAACCGAGGTTTCTCTCCAAGTCATGATCTGTTCTGCCCAGGATGCTCCCCCGACACACACAGAAAAACTGAGCACCTAGAGAGCAGCACCAAAATCCCATGGCCAATAATGGGCAACCCAATCAGGTGACAAGTTATCCCCAGACCCTAAAATGCACGTGGTGGTGATAGGGCACCAACAACCAGAGTCCCGGGAACTGACATCCGTGAGGGAGGAGATGGGGGGAAGGTAATGAGGCAGAGCCCAGCCGCCTAAGGCAAGAGACCCCAAATCGGCTAACCAGAGAGGGCGGCTGGTGGATTGAGAACAGCAACTGCAATCATGCTGAGTGAGCCCGCGACCCTGCCTTAGATGACACCAGGCGATGCATGGTTCCTACCATCAGGTCAGATGATACTGGGTGACATGCAGGCACTTTGACCATCTTAATAGTCCAAGAGGTAGTGGAGCCATTAGAATCAGCTCGGCCTCCAGTGTGC
Source organism: Rhinopithecus bieti (assembly GCF_001698545.2). Classification (NCBI taxonomy): domain Eukaryota; kingdom Metazoa; phylum Chordata; class Mammalia; order Primates; family Cercopithecidae; genus Rhinopithecus; species Rhinopithecus bieti. Next base: position 1,143,813 of record NW_016816177.1, read on the forward strand.
CTCTGCATCCCTGGGTCAGCGTGAAGGTGCAGAAGCTGTGGTTCTGCACAGGAGATCATTTGAGAAGGCCAAGACCTCACCTAAACTCTTTAAATGAGGGCCTCTGGGGCAGAGCCCCAGGCCTGCTGATTTCTTCATGCTCCCAGGGTAAGTCCAGAAGTAGTTAAAGTTGAGGACCGCTTGGGTGAGGGAGAAAAAAAGCATACTTTTTGAGGACTCTTCCCAAATAAGATTCTTTTTTCCTCTGATTTGTTACTATTTGTTAGCACCTGTGAGGGAAAGGGATGTGAGGGTTTGATTTGGCCTAAATTTCCCTTTAGAAAATTCCCTTCGGGAAGAAAAAAGGCTCTGATCACCAACCAAAGGCCATATATTCTAGTCTTGGCCCCCACCACTTGCTGGGGTCCTCTGGGGAGCTGTGGAAAGTTCTGGCATCCTGCCTCACCTCCCAAGGCTCTGCTGTGGTCATCTTGGGTTCTAGATGCCCCTGAGGGTGGTCATGTGCAGTCAGGGTACCCTGGACTCCAGCCAGCCTCAGTAAGCCTTTGCAGGGCAGGACACTTTTGTCCCTGTGTGCAAGTCGTTGCTTCATGTAATTTGCATAAATACACACTCTTTTCTACCCAAGGTTAATCTTTTTAATTAGTTAAGCTGCTATGTTGTAGGAAACAAGCACTGACCCTTAAGTAGATAATTGGCACAATTGAAACAATTAAATGGTTTTCCCCAGGAGAACATTCAGCAAAGCCATTCTTGCTGGAGAAGGAACAGCACAAAACAGCTGGAAGGAAATTGTGGCATGCATGAAAGATCACTTGTCTGTGTTTGCAGTCTACTGAGATCCCCGCTGAAGAAGAGGCAGGATTTTCACTTGCTTCTTGACCCATCTCTGTTGTCCAGAATCTAGGACTGGTGACAAGAGAAGCGGACGTGATCTGCACAAGCTGGTGCAGCTGGGTCGGGAGTTGCTCTTCCCGGACAGGTGGGGAAGGTGCTGGAGGGGAGGGAGGAGGAGAGAGGTTTTAGGGGAGGGGTGCTGAGCAGTTAGGGACCTGTAAGGTCACATTTCTTTCAGGTATTCTTTCTAGGTGTACTGAATGGGAACATTGTCTGTCATCCCTAGACTGCCTTAAAGACCTAAACTGCTTCCATTTATCTTTGGCTGTTGGACTCAAGTTTCTAATACACTCGGTGACACAGAGCACAGCTCTGTGTTTTTATGGGTTGCTTAATTCAAGATCTGGATGAAGGAAGCCTGAACCCATGTTGTGCAAAAGCCTAAGGGTGTATAGCAGGGATGCTCAAACTTTTGCTTTTATAAGAACCCACTTTTATATTAACTAGGTTTTTGTGTATGAGAAGAAATGCTTGAACATGGAAAAGAAAAGTTCTAAGTGTAGGATGGAGTTTATAGTGAGTATGAACCTCCTCCCCGCCTCCACTCCCGGGGCCGCTTCCATCTGTACTCATACCTGTAATCCTAGCCCTTTGGGAGGCCAAGGCAGGTGGATCGCTTGAGGTCAGGCGTTCGTGACCAGCCTGGTCAACATGGTGAAACCCTATCTCTACCAAAAATACAAAAATTAGCCAGGCGTGGTGGTGCACACCTGTAATCCCAGCTACTTGGGAGGCTGAGGCAGGAGAGTTGCTTGTACCTGGGAGGCAGAGGTTGCAGTGAGACGAGACTGCACCACTGCACTCCAGCCTGGGCGACAGAGAGAGACTCTGTCACAAAACAAACAAACAAACAAACAAACTGTGAAAGAACGAAAAGCTTTTCCAATTATCAGAAAGGAAAGACATCTATAACCCATAATATTGTCAACTCTCGACTGAAGCAGGCATTCACAGAGGCTATGAGAGGAGTGTAAATTATTGCCATCTCTTTGGGGGAGGATGAGACACTATCTAAAAAATTTTAAAAGAAATATGTCACTTCTTGGAACTTATCCAACAGATCTACTTACATAGTTCTTAGGAGAAAAGGCTCATGGCATGTGGGCATCATAGGTGCATAGGCAAGAGAGCTTTCCCCAAGGCCATCTTTGTGCCACCAAAGGCTTAGTATGTTACCTTCCTTGTAATTTGCATTTCATAATTATTCATTATAGCAAAATTACTTTCACTTTGCCACTTTCTGGTTGTGTGGCCTTGGAGGATCATTGAATTTCTCTTTGTCTCAGTTTTCTCATTGGAAAATTGAAGAGTGCACTATTTCATGTCTAAGACTACTCCAGTTACCATGATTGCATGACAAATTACCCAAAAATATGGTAGTATGCAACAATTGTTTTTTATGTGCGTGAATTCAGTGGGTTGGGAATTCAGATGGGAATTCACCTGAAAGACACTGCAGCTGGGGGCTGGCATACCCTCCAGTCTCACTCATGTTACGTGTCTGGCAATTGAAGTTAGCTGTTGGCTTGGGGGCCTCAGTTCTTCCCCATACTGTCACTCCATGTCAGCTAGCTAGGGTTCCAGCAAGCATCCATGAGAGACAGAAAGCCAGGTGTAAACTCTATGGCTTTCCCACAACTCCTCCTTTAGCTTTGGAAGTCATACAGTATCATCCCCACTGTATTCTGTTGGTTAAGATAGTTTTAAAGTTCTGCCCAGGCTCAAGGGAGAGGTACAGTAGTCTGGTAGGGCTGCCATGACAAAGTACTACCGACTGGATGGCCTAAACAACAGAAATTAATTTTCTGACAGTTTTGAGGGTAGAAGTCTGAGATAAAGGTGTCAACAGGGTTGGTTTCTCCTGAGGCCTGTCTCCTTGGCTTGTAGATGCTGTCTTCTCCCTATGTCTTCACGTGGTCAGCCCTCTGTGTCTGTCTGTGTTCTACTCTCGTCTTGTGATAAGGACACTGTCATATTGGGTTAAGGCCTACCTTAAGGACCATATTTAGCCTTATTTATCTCTTTAGAGACCCTGTCTCCAAAGGCAGTCAGATTCTGAGGTACTGGGGATTAAGGCTTCAACATATGAATGTTGGGGGAACACAAGTCAGCTCATAACAGGAGGGAACACAGATCCCACCTCTTGAGAGAAGGTTAGCATCACACGATACAGAGAGTTGGTGGGATGGCTCATACCAACATCATTGTTCTTGGAAAATAAAATCAGCCAACATGACCTACAGCCCCATCCTGATACCATCTGAATGACGTAGATGCAGGTGATTAATAATGACAGCATCATACCGGTGTAACGTACAGGGCAGTAACTTAACTGGCCTCAAGGACAGGCCTCTGGTTGAAGGGTCCACATGCCCAGGATACATCTCATCACCTAAGTAGGTGATCTGAGCATCCACCGTGGGTAAAGTTACACATGGCTGGGGTTTTGAACATGAATAGAAGTTACCCTTTGAATTAACCTTGAAAACAATTCGTGACTCTAATCAGGTTTTTTTGTTCCTATCTCCCATGACGTAGGACTGAACTCTAAGCTTTCAGAAAGCACCTCTTGACAATAAAATCTTGGATCTTGTAGCAAATGCTGTGTATATGCTCTTTAGCTCTAGTCCCAACCTGCTATGAAAGTGCATGCCTGTAAACTGCCATCCTCCTGCATCTTTTTCTGGCCATTAGAGCCTGATTTTCCTGAAGATTCGGCAGGTTGGAATGCCAGAGAATAATGCCCTACCTGCACCCAGCAGTATTCCACCAGTGGCTGTGGGAGTGGCTCACACACTCCAGCTACCTCCCCTCATGGGACTGGGACCTGGAGTTCCCAGGAGAGATTAGGCTCCGGTTGTCCACAGGGCAGCTAGTTTTATTGTCACCTTCCCTGTCCTGTCTCCCTTCCTGTCTCCACTCCCTACAGTGCTCCTGGAGATAACTTCCCAAATTTGCTGCCTGCTCTTAGATGTTATTTTAGGGTTGGCTTCTGAAGGAACACAAACGAAGACAGACAGATATGCTGGGGAGCTACGTGTGAGATCATGGCGAAACATGGCCAAGAACAAGGCAGTCAGCCACTCCCAGGTTTAAAATCACGTTTTCTACATTGTCTCTCTCGTATGAATCTGAGTGAAAGCCCAGGCTTCTGCGTCACCTGGGCCACCTAAGGAGCTCCCTCCAGCCTCTGGGTGCTGCAGCTCCAGCCGCCCTCACCACATCACAGGAAACCGCGAGCACATCCTCCTGCCTTCTCCTGCGGGCTCTTCAGTGAGCGCCTGCAGAACTGCATCTAGAGCACAGGGCTGATATTGTCACCTTCCCTGTCATGGCTCCCTTCCTGTCTCCACTCCCTGCAGTGCTCCTGAGAGCTGGGAGCACTCCCTGATTTGTTTTATCTTCTGCACAACTGTGTGGCTGGAATAGGAAGCAAATGACATGGAATTTGCAATATGAAAAGCTATTCCCACCTGTGTCCTTGTGTCTGTAAGGACAGGAGGATCCAATCGTCTCATCTGGCATTTGGTCAACCAGGACCAAGGGTTAGTGGGAAACCTGTGTGCCCCTACAGGCGGGAGGGGGACAGGGTGACCCTCTCCGGTGGCTCTCAGCCTGCCAGTGTCCGTGAACTGTTTCCAAGCCCAGGGCTCACCTGGGACAACTGGGCAGGTGTCTAGCGCTGGAGACAGCCCCTTCCTGGGTGTACTGATGAATCAGGCTTCCCTGAGGCTCTGGGGTGGATGATACCCCTCGCTCTCCCCTTCCCAAGCCTTGTGCACACCCTGCTCACCCTGGAGCCGCCTCCCTCCAGTCTCCCAGGCTCAGGCTTAGCTGCCTCCCAGCAGCATTTCCCTTTGCCCATGTTGCCCTCCTCTCCTCTCCCAGCTGAGTGTTCACCCCTCTTTATTTTATTTTAAACTTCGTTTGGGTTAAAGTGTTTTTTTTCCTCCCTGACCGTTTTTCTCATCTTCTGCTGCTGCCTTTTCCTTCCCATTGCGGGTTCTTAGGTTCAGAGCCTGGGGAGGCTCAACAGTCCATCTGGTGTTTGCAGATGGCCTCGGGGGACCTGACACATGTCCCCCACAGGCCCTCTGGAGCTGAGGGGTGGATAGGACACCTGGGGGCACACAGTCGCCCACCCCGTGCTGCTGGGACAGGACACACTGACCCTAGGCCCCTTCCGGCTTCCTGTGTGGCTCCTGGCCTGGCCATGGGAGTTACAAAATCAGAACTGGTGACTGCCACATACCTGGGGCCTCAGCCACAGCCAAAACCTAAACCGAATGAAGCCAGATCCCTACCTTAACCCGTCTGGAAACAAAAACAATCCCAAAGAAGAGAGAGATGCGAGCCATTTGGGACAGGTGTGTGATTCTGAAATTGAGGGATCGAGCCAGAAACAGAAATGCACACACCAGACCAGTTGCTGCATCCACTGGGCAGTCCGGAGCTGTGTGTGTGTGTGTGTGTGTGTGTGTGTGTGTGTGTGTGTGATGCTGACAAAGAGTTTTGAAACACTGAACTGGCAGGGACTTGGAGGTGGAACTGTGTGACCAAATGCTTTTAAAAACGATTAAACTAACTTTACAGAATTCATCCTGAGGAGGGAGAAATGGGTCCCGTTGTAAGGCTCTGGATGTGGGAATTAAAATGCACGTACGGGCTCGGTCCAAGAGCCGAATGCACTCTTAAGGAAACTGAATCTTTGCCCCAGTCGGCAAGCTCAACAGCGATGATTAAACATTTAATCAGACGCATGATACTTTGTTGTGTGTTCATTGTGGCTACAGGAAAGGCTGCTGTAACAGATCTTTAAATAGCAAACCCGCGGCTAAATTTCACTTCATCCATCAAAGGCTGCTGCTATGCAATGACCTAATTTTAGCAGCTTATCAATCCCCCAGTGCTTGTTAGTTGATGTAACTTTGATCCGCTGATGCTAGATGACTTTTGTGCTGAATATAGCTAGAATTTAATATGAATCACTTGGATGGCTGCCCAGCTGAGCTCCACTGTATGAGAGAGAGAGAGAGAGAGAAAGAGAGGATTCGGGCTCCCGAGGTGAATAATAATATACACATAGGCTTCCTTCTTTTTCTGGGGCAATCAACTCCATATCGCTAGGATGTATTTCAAGCACAATACCCTTGGACTTTTGTTTTATTCCTCCCTCCTAAACAATGAGACTCTCTTCTCCCGGCAAACATACATAGGAGGTAATAATGCGCTGCTACTGCCAAGATCTGATGACAGTGTCAATAATTGCAAGACATTTTAAATGAATTTTTTCTAAGCAAATCATTGCCTTTTGCAGTGAGCGTTTATTTCTATGTCGGGAGAGCGGAGCTGAGATGTTACGAAGGAGCAGAGAGCATCTTTCACAGCCCTCCTCCTCTCTCCTTTTCTCAATTATTAGATCGTGCTTTTTCGGCTTTCCTGCTGTCTGGCTCCTCATCTGAAGTTTGAGATTTCCTTCCGTCCTCCTGGCTCCTGGGCAGAACCACCTGTGTCCCAGGCAGCCTTCCTGGATGGGTGTGGCTATCGCCTCACTCTTCTCCATTTGCCCTCACTGACATTATTTCTACCCATAAAATGGAGCCCTGTGGTTTATGTTCTTCATTTTCTCAACACGGCAGGTAAAGCTTCCCAGACAGGAGGCCTGGGCAGATGCTGAAACGCACCGGACTCCGGGATGGGCCTGGCCCCGGACAGCCTGCTGGGGTCTCGCCCACCCTGTCACTCCACCACTTTCTCATCCAAGTTAGGAGAGTCTTTTCATTTCTTCGAATTTCTTCTTCCAGAATTTAACGAGTGCCTGCTTAAAACCTCCTCCACCCCAGATCGGGGTGGGGGGTGGTGGAGTGGGAGGAAATACAGCTTAATCTGACTTGGCTACTGGTCAGCAGTTGGGAGAGGAGGAAACAGGACTCCCCATCTCAGGGAAGTCTGTGGCTCTCAGGGTATTTAATCTCCCTGGGATTCTAGTCTTATTATCTAGCATGTCCTTTGAAGAAGCTGTCATGGTACAGGAGGCCTTTTCAATGGACATAAGATGCCTTAAGATCCTGAGAAGAAAGATTCCTTTAAAAAGAGATAATAAGCCTCTGTAATAAAGTATCCCAAATGAAATTTACTTAAATACACACCCTGTTCAAGCTAGCTTCTAGGTAGCTTGAGAAATGGCAGTGCCACAGCAGTGGTCCCCAACCTTTTTGTCACCAGCAACTGGTTTTGTGGAAAACAGTTTTTCCACAGATGGGGATAGGGGAAATGGTTTTGGGATGAAACTGTTCCACCTCAGATCATCAGGCATTAGTTAGATGATTCTCATAAGGAATGCGCAACCCAGATCCCGCTCATGCTCAGTTCAAACTGGGGTTTGTGCTCCTGTGAAAATCGAATGCTGCCACTGATCTGACAGGAGGTGGAGCTCAGGCGGTAATGCTCACTCACCCGCCACTCACCTCTTGCTGTGTGGCCCAGTCCCCAACAAACCATGGGCTGATAGTGGTTCATGATCCAGGGATTGGGGACCCCAATCAACGGGACATTGTGACTAGAGAGGAACAGAACATTCTATTTCACACACTAACATTTCAGTAATAACACAATCCTGTTTCTGCGGACCAGCCCTGCCAACACCTTCATCTTGTCTCACCTTTGCAAAGGTGGGGGAGGTATCTTGAGCTTCTCGACACGTCAGTCAGCCCGGAGTGCTGCCCTGTGGGCTGGGTCGGCTTCAGGCCTGCAGGTCAAAGTAAGGGTGCATCTGTGAGTGCCTGTCGGGCCAGCTCATGTCTGAGGTTCTGTCCTTGGCAAATCCTGCAGCGGTAGAGTGGGGGAGGGGCAAGGAGGGTCACTTTAGAGTCACAGGAATGGATCTCCGCTGTTCATGCCATCGAATGCTCAGACTCCTTGGTCATGGTTCGGCTGTAACTGTAACGGGGCCGGCTGCTCTGCCTTCTCCCCACCAGAACAGATAAGGTGGAACACAGTTTAAGAGGCAGATGGAAAATCCTCACAGTGTATATGAAATAATGATGCAAGCAGCATAGTAATTCAAAGAAACACAGAATGCTTTCTCTATCCTCAGGTGCTCTCTAAGTGCTGCCTATAGATAATCTCATTTAATCCAATTCCCTTAGAAGGTAAGTACAGTCATCTGTCAGTATCCATGGGAGACTGGTTCCAGTACCCACTGCAGATACCAAAATCCATAGACTCTCAAATCTCATATAAAATGGTGTGATATTTGCATATGACCTATGCATAGCCTCCTGTATATGTCAAATCATCTCTAGATTACTTATGACACCTAATACAGTATAAATGCGATATTTGTTATACTGTACTGTTTACATACATTACATACAGTGGCAAAAAAAAAGTCTGTACATGTTCAGTGCAGACTCAATCATTTATTTTTTTTCCCCCAAATATCTTCTATCTGAGGTTGGTTGAATTCATGGATGCGGAACCTGTAGATATGGAGGTCCAACTGTATTATTGTTTCTATTTTATAGAAGAGTAATTGGAGGCCCAGAGAGGTTAAGTAATGCACCCTAGGTCACACAGCTAGTAACTAGAAGAGAGGATTCTAACTTAGGCAAAGTCCAGAATTTGTGCTTTGGGACTACTAGGCTATACGGTCTATAAATGACTAGCAATCTCCAACAAGCATGCTTTGACTCCTCCAAAAATGACCCGCTAACCCTCAGTAAAAGCAGCCAATAGCAGGCTCTGTGTTAAGGCCCTGGTCAGTAGTTGCTGTTGGCTATGAGGGTGGCATTGTGCTATGGTGCCTGATGGCCCCAGATGTGTTGAAATCCAGGCTGAATCCTGGCACTGGTATGAATCAGGGGTTTCAGTCTGAAGGTGGTTTGAGTCTGTGGGTTCGGGCTGAGGGCCTGTGTCTGGGCCGTGCCAGCACTGATATTGACAGTACTGTTGTGAGTATCTGGCTTAGTTAGTCATCCCAGCGACATTCCTCAGGATGGGCTTGAATTTGTGGGGGGAAAAGGGCACCAGCGGGGGAGCGGTTTTCTGCCATGTTCAAGGGTTTGCAGCCTGGAATCATGTGGGAAGCACTGGAGTAATCGGTCTCCAAAGCAGTATAGGCAGACCCCAGCACCACAGAGCTCAGCTCACAAAGCAACCCAAGGCAGGGGAAGGCTCTCCAGGCTGCAGACCTCACTCTTTGGTGGTTAGTGAAGGATAAGAGGACCCTTAAAAGATCCTAAAACATAGAACAGAGACGAAGAGTTCACGAACGGAGAATGATCAAGTACCTGCAATGGAGCCTGTAAAAGGAAGGAGTATTGAGAACATCTCAGAAGCCAAAGCAGGTAAATGCAAATTGGAAGAGAGGTCAAGGGGTGGGAGCAGAGGGAGGGAACTGCCTGTGATGTACTGAACTGTGTCCCCGCTAAAATTCATATGGTGGACCCCCAACTCCCAGTACCTCAGAGTGTGACTGTGTTTGGAGATAGGGCCTTGAAAGAAGTGATTAAAGTGAAATGAGGTCAGAGGGTGGCCCTAGCTCAATCTGATCTCCTTCTAAGAAGAGGAGATGAGGACACAGGCACAGAAGAAAGGCCATGTGCGGACACAGGGAGAAGATGCCATATACAAGGCAAGGAGAGACCTCAGGAGAGACCGATCCTGACGACAACTTGATCTCAGACTTCCAGCCTCCAGGACTGTGAAACATTACATTTCTGCTGTTGAAGCCACAGTCTGTGGTACTACGGTCGCGCAGACCCAGCTGATGGATATACCGCCCTTCTCACCTCTCCAGGGCCAGTTGGTGTCTTATGGAGCTGCCTTTAGGACTCACAGATGTAAGCTATGCTCCTGGAAAACTGCTATCGCCTTTTAAAAAGAGGGACATTTGGTCCATTTCCACTCAAATGCATAAACACTGCAAGCTCAAAGTGCTTGTTCATTGGTTCACTTGTTTACCAAGTTCCTCTAATGGCAACCCCAGTCCACAGTTATCTGTCCCTTGCCAGCCCTGTTCTTACGACTCAAAGATGTGTGCTGGTGGAGTACTGGCACAGGAGGTGAGGGGCGTGTGGCATCCTTTGGGATACCAGGAGGGAAATATCAGTGGCATCTGGGTAGAGTGGCCTTTTCCAGGGGGAAGGAAACCTGAGTGTGGTTCAGTCAGAGGTGGGCTGTTTCTGAATGTTGGACGGGGGGGGGGGGGGGGGGGGGGGGGGGGGTTGTGGTCACTGCTGAAAAGCAGCAGGAAATGGCCATGCCAGTCCAGCATGAGCAACTGAGCTCCCCGTTCCGACAGGACACTGATCTTGTCCCATGTGGGCCATGCATGTGACCCGGGGGCAGGGCTGTGGGGCCTGGGCTCTGCAGGCACGCATGGGCACGTGGTCATAGAGACTAGACTCCACCTCTCTGTCTCTGATTCCACATGGGACTGAGGGTGGTAGAGGGGTCAGAATTGCCATTCTGGGTCGGGGACAGAGAGCCCACAGTTCCAGAGAGAGGGACACCAAGTATCAGCCAGTGAGCTGCAGCCATGACCCAGGGGCTCATATCTCACTGGCAGGAGTCTCAGCCCTGCAGCTGGCATAGCCAGGCGTGAAGTGAGGGGCTCCAGACAGGGCTCCCTGCCCTCTGGATTCAGGGCTGTTCCCAGCTACCTGAGCATGTCAGTTCTTCGGGCAGCCATCTCTGCCTGAAACCCAGAACTTCCTCCACAGTAAGCTGGGACCTATCCCCACCTGCTCCCCACTTGTGTGACATTCTCGAAGCTCATGAAGCAAGCGTTTAAGGCAGTTTGGGTTAGAAAGCCTTACATCTCAAAAAATAATAGCTTCTCTGACACCTCACGTGGGCCCAACTATTGAGAATTCCATTTGGCTGGTTCTGTGTAGTTCTTCAAACCTTGGCATGCTTATTTCACTTGTTGGGATAGACAGATCAATAAGCTTGCCGATCCCACCACTGGGGACAGCGGCATCCACCAGGGACTGGCATATTCCAGGGAGCTCTCATGGTGGGTTCTGGGTATCCACTGTATGGTTTTTGGTTTGAGGTTACCATGAGATTTGCAAATACTATCTTATAATCCATCATTTTAACCTGATAACAACTTAACACTATTTGCATAAACAAACACTCAAAAAAGAAAACTAACAAAAACTCTACACGTTAACTTCATCCTCTCCACCATCAGCCCACTTTTAAAATTTTTGCTGTTTCAATTTTGCCAACCATGTCTTGAAAAGCTATGGTTCCACTTAGGATATGAGTACTTTGTGCACCACAGTTACAGGGGTATAATATTTTGTGTTTTTCTGTGTATCTACTAGGACCAGTGAGTTTTGTACCTTCAGGTGATTATTCGCTTCTCATTAATGTTCTCTTCTTTCTGATTGAAGTACTCCCTCTAGCATTTCTCGTAGGACAGGTCTGGTGTTGATGAAATCCCTCAGCTTTTGTTTGTCTAGTAATGTCTTTTTTTCTCCTTCATGTTTGAAGGATTTTTTTTTTTTTTTTTTTTTTTTTTTTTTTTTTTTTTTTTTTTTTTTTTTTTTTTGCTGGATATACTATTATAGGGTAAAAGTTTTTTCCTTCAGCACTTTAAATAATGTCATGGCACTCTCTCCTGGCTTATAAGCTTTCCACTGAAAAGTCTGCTGCCAGACCTATTGGAGCTCTATTGTGTGTTATTTGTTTCTTTTCTCTTGCTGCTTTTAGGATCCTATTTTATCCTTGAATTTTGGGAGTTTGATTATTAAATGCCTTGAGGTAGTCTTCTTTGAAATCTGCTTGGTGTTAAATCTGCTTGGTGTTAAATCTGCTTGGTGTTAAATCTGCTTGGTGTTAAATCTGCTTGGTGTTCTACAGCCTTCTTGTATTTGGATATCGATATCTTTCTCTAGATTTGGGAAGTTCTCTGTTATTATCACTTTGAATAAACTTTCTATTCCTATCTCTTTCTCTCTCCTCTGCAAGGCCAGTAACTCTTAGATTTCCCCTTTTCAGGCTGTTTTCTGGATCCTGTAGGTGTGCTTCATTGTTTTTTATTGTGTGTTTTTTTTTTTTTGTCTCCTCTGCCTGTGTATTTTCAAATGGCCTGTCTTCAAGCTCCCTAATTCTTTCTTCTGCTTGATCAGCTTTGCTACTAAAGGACTCTGAAGCATTCTTCAGTATGCCAGTCGCATTTTTCAGCTCCCAAATTTCTGTTTAATTGTTTCAATCTCTTTCTTAAACTTATCTGATGGGATTCTGAATTCCTCCTCTGTTATCTTGAATTTCTTTGAGTTTTCCTCAATACAGCTATTTTGAATTCTCTGTCTGAAATGTCACATATCTCGGTTTCTCCAGGATTGGTCCTTGGTGCTTTATTTTGTTCATTTAGTGAGGGCATGTTTTCCTGGATGGTGTTGATGCTAGCAGAGGTTCTTCAGTGTCTGGGCACTGAAGAGTTAGGTATTTATTGTAATCTTCACTGTCTGGGTTTATTTGTAGCTGTCCTTCTTGGGAAGGCTTTCCAGATACTTGAAAGGACTTGGGTATTGTGAGCTAAGCTGTATCTGTTTTGGGGGATGCTCCAAGCCCCGTAGCACTGTGGTTCTTCCAAACCTGCAGAGGTAATGCCTTTATGGTTTTGGACAAGATCCAGGATAATTCTCTGGATTACCAGGTAGAGACTCTTGTTCTCTTCCCTTAATTCCTTCCAAACACACTGTTTCGCTCTGCGTTCTGAGCCACCTGAAGCTGGTCAGGGGGAAGAGTGACACAAGCATCTCTGTGGCCACCACTACTATGACTGTGCTGGGTCACATCTGAAGCCAGGAAAGCACTAAATCTCTCCCAAAGCCTGCTGTAACCACTCCCTGCCTACAGCCTATGTTCGCTCGAGGCCCTGTAGCTCTAAAATCAGCAGGTGACAAAGCCAGCTAGGCCTGTGTCCTTCCCTGCAGGGCAGCGAGGTCCCTCAGACCCCGGGTGGGTCCACGAGTGCTGTCTGGGAGTCAGGGAGTAGAGTCAAAAACCTTAGAAGTCTATCTGGCATTCTATTGTACTGTGGCTGAGCTGGCACTCAAATGACCAGATGCAATCCTTCCCACTCCTCCCTCCTGTATTAGTCTCTTCTCACACTGCTAATAAAGACATATCTGAGACTGGGTAATTTATAAAGGAAAGAGTTTTCATGGACTCACAGTTCCACATGACTGGGTAGGCCTCACAATCGTGGTGGAAGGCAAAGGAGAAAAAAACGTCTTACATGGTGGGAGGCAAGAGAGCATGTGCGGGGGAATGGCCCTTTAATAAAACCATCGGATCTCATGAGACTTATTCACTATCATGAGAACAGTCTGGGAAAAGACCTGCCCACATGATTCAGTGATCTCCCACTGGGTCCCTCCCACAACATGTGGGAATTATGGGAGCTACAATTCAAGATGAGATTTGAATAGGGACACAGCCAAACCCTATCACCTCCCCTTTACAAAGGCAGAGGAGCTGTAACTTGCTTAATGCTCCACTGAGCTGCCAACAACTGGCCAGATAGCTAGGGAGCCCCTTGCCCTATAGCCCTTGCCACTCCAGGCCACGAGAAATACTGCCAGATTATCTCCAATGTTCCCTTAAGGCCCAAGGGCTCTTAAGTCAGCTGGTGGTGAATGCTGCCTGGCCTGGGACTCACCCTTTAGGGCAGCGTGCTCCCTTCTGGCCCAGGGCAGGTCCAGAAATGCCATCTAAGAGTCAAGGCCTGGAATCAAGGACTCCAAGAGCCTACTTGGTGCTCTACGCCCCTGTGGCTGTGCTGGTACCTAAGGTGCAAGAAAGACAAAGTTCCCTTTACTTTTCCTTCTGCTTTTTTCCAGCAGAAGTTTTGCCCTGTAGCCACCACAGTTGATAATGTGCTGAGTCTCACCTGAAGCCCGCAAATCTCAGAGGCTCAGAAAGGTGCCTGATGTAGTGTCTGGGTATTATTGCTGGTTATTCAGGGCCCAAGGGCTCTTCACTTAGCAGGTGATAAGTGCTGCCAGGACTTGTTTTTTTTTTTTCTTCAAGGCAGTGGGCTCCCTTCTGGCCCAGGGTGTGTCTAGAAAAGTCATCTGGGAGCTAGGGCCTGGAACAGAGGCCTCACGACTCTGACTGGTGCCCTATCCTGATGTGGCTGGGATGGTATCCAAGATGCAAGACAAAGTCCCCCCTACTTTCCCTCTCCTCTCCTCAAGTGAAAGGAAGGGGTCTCTTTTGGGGCCGTGATCTGTGTATCCCGGGGCTAAGGGTTGGGTGATGCTGGTACTCCCTTGGCTGCCCCAGCTGGTATCTCAGTATGTCTCGTCCCCTCCATCCCTGTCCACGGTCCCTGGGTCTAGTTCAACACTAGGACCCACCTAAGAGTTGCGGTCCTTATGTCCTCGACGGCCTTTCAAATTTACTTGGAGACACAGAGCACTGTAACCCTTGGTGGCAGTGCCGAGGTTTGCAGGCACTTAAGTTAGGACTGTTCCCCTCTGGCTAGGGCTGGTTTAAACACTCCCTCAATGGGTGGGCATCAGCTGAGTTTGATCAGGTTTTCCTTTCTCCTCTAACAGGATTGCACTGCTTTCAATGTCTCACAGTTGCTGTGTTCTCTCTCCCACGGCACCTAGAGATACTCTCTGCACCAGGCCACTGCTGCCCAGAGTAAGGGAGGGGTGGTGTCTGTGGTCCAGGACTGTGTTTACTTTCTTCTCCCTTTTTTCTTCTTTTGAGATGGAGTCTCAAGCGGTTCTCCTGCCTCAGCCTCCCGAGTAGCTGGGACTACAGGCATGTGCCACCACGCCTGGCCAATTTTTGTATTTTTAGCAGAGATGGAGTGTCATCGTATTGGCCAGGCTGGTCTCAAACTCCTGACCTCGTGATCTGCCCACCTCAGCCTCCCAACGTGCTGGGATTACAGGTGTGAGCCACTGCGCCCGGCCTTTTGTTTTGTTTTGTTTTTGAGACGAAGTCTCACTCTGGCACCCAGGCTGGAGTGCAGTGGCATGATCTCGGCTCACTGGAACCTTCGCCTCCTGGGCTCAGGTGATTCTCAGGCCTCGTCAGCCTCCTGAGCAACTAATCTTACAGGTGTTTGCCACCATGCCCAACTAATTTTTGTATTTTTAGTAGAGATGGGGTTTCGCCATTTTGGCCAGGCTGGTCTCGAACTCCTGACCTCAAGTGTTCTGTCTGCCTCAGCCTCCTAAAGTGCTGGGATTACAGGAGTGAGCCACCATGACTGACCCCTCATGGTGAGTTTTGGAACAGTAACCTCAGGATTCACCTGTCTACCTGTGTGTGTGGAGGAAGGCGTGTTCAGGGCCAGCCGGCACTGAGGGCGTGTGTTTTTTGACCTCGCCTCCTCTCCAGGTGGGAACTGCGGTGTGGTTGGTGTCACTGCTGTGCTACCTTTTCCGTGTTTGCGTGAAAGAGAAGGAAGGAGGAAGAGACAGGAGGTTGCTTACCTGGGCATTCTGCTCAGGGGATGGGGTCACCAGGACTTTTTCAGCAGAACTTCCTCCACCAGTTCCTCTCTCAATGACAGTCCTCGCCCTGCATGGGGTTTCTAATATGGGTAGTAAGCCCACACTCTGCAGCTGCCCAGAGGCCCGTCTAAGAACATGCACCTTGTGGTCAGCTTCTTGAAGGCCCCAGTGGGGCTTCTAAGTGGCCGCCACCTTCTCGATGCCCATCAGCTTTCAGTGCCACACTGTAACTTGCTTGATGTTCTGCAGAGCTGCCAACGACTGGCTAGATAGCTAGGGAGCCCTGCAGAGTACCAGGACCCAGGTCAGCAAGTCATCCCTCTGCCCTGGCTGATCATCCTTGTGATGGTCATCTAACCTGGCAACAGGTTATAGGACCTGACAACAGGGGGTATAGAAAAAACGCTCCCCATTCAGTTGATGGCGTGTTTTATACCCAGTGATGCCTGTGTTTACAAGAGCAGAATTGACGAATAAGCCTGTGCTGACCTCCATGGGGAGATGGCCGGTTTTTGAGGCTCAGGGCACCTTCTATTTGTTGTGGACACCTGGTCTCACGTGTCTCCCTGCTCTGCATTTTGTGGTAGCAGCCCAGTGTCGGCTGAGACATTAGCCTTTAAAGCATGCCCTCTTTTGAGAAATGAGCTGCTAGTTGGCTTGAAGGCAGGAGGCTGGAGCACAGCTGCTGATTTAAATGTCATCAAAGTCTCAGGACACTCATGTAGCAGGGTAACATTTATGTACGAGTAACAATGGGATGGATATAGTCACGGCAATATCTTCAGGAGGGAATGTGCAGTTTTCTTCTGGTTAAGCTCTAGAATTACTTCCACTTTATTTGTTTAGGAAGCGTCAGAAAAAGGACGACTGAAACATTGCTGGTCGTCCTGTGGAGTGAGAGCTCGATGCCACTGCCTGCCGAAGTGCACCCTCTCTTGGCGAAGGCACACTCTGAAGCCAAACGCACTCTCATCTCTTTGAAGAGTCCCCTTCTCTTCTTACTAAATGCAAGCCTGGAAGGACCGCTCCCTCCTGCAGAGTGCTGGAGACAGGTTTCCCAGAAGAGCCATCTTCTTCAGCAACATTTTCTTTTCCTGTGTAATCAGAGCCCTGCAGGAGTTTAATGCAAAGGAGAGAGAATTACACTTCACTGTACTAGTTCATACGTGGCTTCTGGAGCTGGGGGCTTGCAGGCCATTTGCTCCCAAGCTGTAGTATTCTGGGGAAAGGTGTCAAAGTGAGGCTCGTGGGCTTGTGCTGTCAAAGGCTAAATTGATCAAATCCCTCCAAATACTGATACATTGAAGAGGAGAAATCTTGCCTCTCTGCAAAGCTGGCCCTGAATGTCACTGTCCGTTGCTGTGAGAGGGGGCCTGGTAGATGCAGGGTATCCACTTAGAGGAAGGTGGCACCCCTGAGGTCCTTCAGGGGGACATTTGAGTAGGGTGGTCGTGAACTTTGGCGAAATGACTTAGGTGTGAGCTGAAGTGTGCTGCTGGAAGGACTGTCCTTGCACCTGCAAAGGCCTCTCTACTCTCAGTCGCTGCCTAGCCCTGTCTGCCTTCTGCAACAGCAGGAAGATGCCATGAAGGAGGCGTGGTTCCTTCTTTCACCCACCTGAGTGAGCTGGGTCTCCCAAGACTCTCCTCTATAGGCACATGACTACTTTGAGAAGGCAAAGGGAATTGTCCTGGCTTTAGGGGGATTCAGGACTGAGGGAGGATGGTCAGAGTGAGCGATGGAGACACATGGTTTCTCTTGAGGCAGAGTTCATGGGCTGAGAGCTTCAGTAAGAAGAGCGAGAGGCTCTGAAAAGAGATGAGATTACACCACAAAAGGACATGATGAGAACAAATGTGTGGGTTCTGATTTCCAGGACATTGACAGATAAATAAAAAAGAGAATCACCTTTATTGAAACCAGAATGTCTGGTTTGAAAGATGGAATGGTACAAGCTTCTCATAAAATAGAGCCAAGACAGCAAGTCAGTGAGAAATTCCGAGTGAGAAGATGAGAGATGCCAGGACCAGAATGCCAGACAAAGTTATCGGGAATCTGGTATGGAGAAGGGAACAAAGGGACAAGCAATAATTAAGGCACCAGCACAAGAAGACCACCCCATGGGGGAGAAAGACTTGACTTCTCGCACTGAGAAGTCTCACTGAGACTGGAAGACGCAACATGAAAAAATGTTAATTGTCCCCAAACTGATCTATAGATTGAATTGTAATTCCAATCAAAATGCTGATAGGATTGTCTGTAGATATAAACAAGCTTCTTCTAAAATGTATGTGGAAAAACAAAGGAACCAGAATAGCTAAAACTATTTTGAAAACAAAGATGGAGGAATCACATTACTCAATTTTAAGACATTATTTAGCCCTAATAATTAAGATAGTGTAGCATTGGAAAAGGGGCAGACATACCAATGGAACAGAAGTCAGAACGTCCAGAAGACCCACAAATACGATTGATAGACTTTTCACCTACCTCATGTCAGGCTTAGTTTGCAAAATGTCACAATAATCGGGATTCAGGGCTTCTGTTGTCACCAACTGGAGAGGAAAGCAGCTTAAAGTCTTAGACACGCATGTCCAACATGTATTATGTGGTAAGAAAACTAAAAACTGTTTGATACCCCTAAATAGAAGAAATATTAAAAATATGGATATTGGACTTTAAAACAAACAAATGGATCATGGGAATTCAGTATTTCATACACACACACACACACACACACACACACACACACACACACATTTATATTTATATATTTTACCAATCAAGACCCAATACGTGATGGCTTGACATATTAGCTGGCACCTATAATCCCAGTGTTTCAGGAGGCTGAGGTGGGAGGATTGCTTGAGCCCAGGAGTTCAAGACTGGCCTGGGCAACATAGTAAGATCTTGTCTCTACTAAAACAAAACAGAACAAAACAAAACAAAAGAAAACAAAACAACTGATAACACAGAGATACCATGCTAGTCCATATTTATGAGTAGCAATTTCAGTAACCTCTGTGAGTAATAACCTCTGTAAGTAAACAAGAATGGCCCAAATGGTGCCTGTTAACATTGAAGATAAAACCTTTCAGTTCCATGGCATTGCAGCCAGCCTCCAAGATGGCGCCAGATCATTACAACTTCCTGGTATTCACTCCCTTGTGAGGTGTTCTCCCACACTGCAGCATGCCTGGACTGTGTAGGTAACAGAGTGTGGCAATTATAAAAGGCATTACAGTTTCCAGCCTGGTCTCTCTCCTGGGTCACTTGCTCTTGACAAAGTCACTGCCGTGTTGTGAGGACACTCAAGCTGACCTGTGCAGAGGTTCTCATGGTGAGGAGCTGAGGCCTCTTGCCAACAGTCAGCATCAACTGACTTATAGCTATAACAGTGTTTCAATCTTGGAAGCAGATTGTTTACTTCCAGTCAAGCTTTCAGATAACTGCAGCCTGACTAACTCAACTCTCTTTTTCTCTCTTAAATAAGTTTACTGAGATATAATTTACTTATCATTAAATTCACTGATTTCAAATGCATAATTTTACAATTTCCAGTACATTTATCGAATTTTAGAATATTTTCATCATGCCCTAAAGAAACTCCCGACTCATTGCAGTCATTCCCTCTCCCTACCTTCCTTATCAGGCAAGACAGATTTGTCTTTTCTGAAAACTTAATATGAATGGAATCATACAATCTGTATGCATTTGAGATAGGAAAAAATAAACCAAAGTGTTTTTCCTACTCTCATACATTCAATACAACACAGAACACTTCTAAGGCCAGAGGTGTGGTAAGGTTTTCCTCACAGAGCAAGCAATTCTCCTGCAGATACAGCAGGGCGTCCTATAATTCAACTATGATATGAACTGCCTGGAGATAGCATCAGATCCCACAGATCTGATGGCTCAGACCCACAAGACTGCCCCTCTTCAGACACCAATCACAAGTAGTAGGTTGTCACCTATACTTCTGGCTGATTGGCTATAAATTGGAGTTCCCAAGACCCTCTCTTTGGGTTTGATTAATTAGTGAGGATGAGTCACAGAAACACCAACTTGTGTTTACTCATTTATTATAAAGAATTTACTCATTTATTATAAAGAATATTACAAAGAATGTAGATGAATGGCTAGATAAAGAGATGCACAGGTATATTAGGGGAGTTTATTAAGTATTAACTCACATGATCACAAGGTCCCACAATAGGCCATCTGCAGGCTGAGGAGCAAGGAGAGCCAGTCTGAGTTCCAAAACTGAAGAACTTAGAGTCCAATGTTCCAGGGCAGGAAGCATCCAGCATGGGAGGAAGATGTAGGCTGGGAGGCTAAGCCAGTCTCTCTTTTCACATTGTTCTGCCTGCTTATATTCTATCTGCGCTGACAGCTGATTAGATGGTGCCCACTCACATTAAGGGTGGGTCTGCCTTTCCCAGCCCACTAACTCAAATGTTAACCTCCTTTGGCAATGCCCTCACAGACACACTCAGGATCAATACTTTGTATCCTTCAATCCAATCAAGTTGACACTCAATTAAACATCACAACAGGGTGAGGTATATAGGAAGGGGTGCATAGCTTCCATGCCCCCTCTGAGTGTGCCACTGAAACTGTCTTTGCAGAATTATAAGTAATGTGAGAAATTGAATGTAACTGATTCCATCTTGCTTCTAACCTCACAGGCTAAACTGCTTTGTTTTTGTTTTTTGCTTTTTCTAGCCCAGAGGCCAAGATAACTATGAGAAGAATTTAGTTTATAGTTAAACTGTGAGTCAAGGAAAACCGATCCCCACCCCACCTTATTCAGAGACTGAAGCTGCATTCCAAAAAAAGGATTGGACTTAGGATAGGGGCTTGAACCTTGCTAAAGAATAGGCATAGTTAAACAACATCCTGCCATCCTGTAGTGTGCTTTTCTGTAGTGCCTACTGTCCTGGAGTCAAGTAACTCGAGGTTGCAAGATTTGTAACTTCCCCAACTGCTCCTATC
The DNA here is from genome assembly GCF_001698545.2 of Rhinopithecus bieti. Lineage (NCBI taxonomy): Eukaryota > Metazoa > Chordata > Mammalia > Primates > Cercopithecidae > Rhinopithecus > Rhinopithecus bieti. The sequence continues at coordinate 1,164,203 of NW_016816177.1, forward strand.
ACAATTGCGAAAACTAAAGAACTGGTCTTTGAGATATTTTTCAGACTTAGCATTTTGGCAGACCGAGTGATACCACCTGGGCCTGTGAGCTTCTCCCAGGAACTCAGCTGCACAAAGACAGTTCTGACACCCCTATGATTTCATCCTCAGTGCAACCAATCAGCATTCCCCATTCTCTGGCCCCTTGTCTACCAAAGTGCTCCTAAAAACCCTAGCCTCTGAATTCTCAGGGAGGCAGATTTGAGAATTTTCTCCAGTCCTCCTCACTTGCCTGGCCCTGTGATGATCAAACTCTTTCTTTGCTGCAACACCTACTGTTCTCAGGGTATTGACTTTTCTGGGCTGTGTGCAAGAAGAATCTGGTTGGGTGATTGCGCCATCCTTCGGGAACCTTCATGGGTTCTTCTGTACAGAAGCTCTCCAAAACCTGTCCTTTATAGAGACTTCATTGTATAAGGCATGATTGACTAAATCATTGGCCATTTGTGATGGACTCAACCTTCAACACCTCTCTCCTCCCTGAAGGTTGGGGATGGGGCTGAAAGTCCAAATCCTCTAATTACAAGGTTGGTTCCCCCTGGAAACCAGCCCCTAACCTGAGGCCGCCCAGAAGCCTCCAGTCACCAGTCATCTCAGTAGCATACAAAAGACACTTATCAGTTGGGAGGCTCCAAGGGTTTTAGGAGTCATATGCCAGGAAAGAGAGGTGGTTGAAAACCAAATACATGTATTGTTTATTGTAAGTCACACTATCCCAGTGTGTTTTTGTGTTTGGCTTCTCTCTCTTTTTTTTTTTTTTTTTTTTGATACAGAGTTTGGCTCTTGTTGCTCAGGCTGGAGTGCAATGGTGCGATCTCAGCTCACTGCAACCTCCGCTTCCCAGGTTCAAGTGATTCTCCTTCCTCAGCCTCCTGAGTAGCTGGGATTACAGGCATGTGCCACCATGCCTGGCTAATTTTGTATTTTTAGTAGACATGGGGTTTCTCCATGTTGGTCAGGCTGGTCTGGAACTCCTGACCTCAGGTGATCCGCCCACCTTGGCCTCCCAAAGTGCTAGGATTACAGGTGTGAGCCACTGCGCCCAGTCTGGGTTCTATTTTTTTTAGCTTTCAGTTGACATTTTGGCCGCCACCACATTTAAGAACCTGATGAAGAGCCCCCAGGTAAGCCACACCTGCATTCCTTATTGACAAAGGCTATGAGATAATAAACATTTACTGTTGCTTTCAGCCAATAAATTGTGGGGTAATTTTTTACACAGTAATAGATGTAAACCAAATATAAAATCCTAAGCCCTCCCCCAACTGACAGAACGGATGTGCTCTGGGCCAAGGGGACCCCAGAGAAACCCAAAAAATAGAATTCCTGACAGGAAGTAGGGTCAGACATGCCTCGTTATACACCCTCTTTTTTGGAGTTTAGGCAGAACTGATAAGCATTGACATCAAAATAGAGATTAAGAGTCTGACACCTTTTAAGGTCTGAAAAGAGACATTTACCCTCTATCCTTGGCTCTTGAAACCCTCTTATCTTAACTCAGGCATTTTTTTCTTTTCTGCTGGGTTCAAGTTCTTAGACAAAGCTTAACTCTTTCAATCAATTGCAAATCAGAAAATCTTTGAATCCAACTATGACCTGTAAGCACCCCCACTCTGCCCTGACCCTCTGCGCAACTTTACAGGCTGAGACAATGTAAACCTTACACATATTGATGCCTGTAACTTCTGTCTCCCTAAAATGTGTAAAACCAAAGTATAAGCCAACGGCTTGGGACATACTTTCTTAGTGTTTGGACGAACGGAGGCAAGATGGTGCACTTCCGGGTTCTTCTTCACCAACTTTTCTCACGCCCACGAAAATGCAGCCGGCACCCGGGAAGGTGCAGACCAACTGGGCATGCGCCAGGTGACGTCAATCCGAAGAGACCAAGATTTACCTGGTCACACCTGCGGAGCGCCCCCCGACACGGCCGTGCCCCACCTATTGCCCTCCCACTCCTAGAAAAGCCGCTCCGGAGGGACGCCACGCGCGGCCTTCCTCAGTCCTCCACTCCTGTCCGGATGTCGGGACTGCAGGAACTCCGTCCGAGAGCCCCACCGGGGACTCTGTCGGCCTTCTTTGCCGGAGGCTGACAGACCTCTTCCCCACACCTTAGGTGACCAAAATAAACTTGCAGTTTTGCTCCTACACTTGCCTACTCACTGGTTCTTTTGTGCCCGCTCTGGTGGTCTTAGAAAAACAAATCACTTAGGACCTCTAGAGACTATTCCCTGGGCCATGGTTATTCATATTGGTTCAGAATAAACCTCTTTAAATATTTGACAGAATTTGTTTTTCCATTAATGTAGAAAATGAATACATATGAGCATGTGAATACTGTGAGGCAACTAAGTCCCTTTGATATTCAATGTACCATCAAGCCCAAATCCAAAGGTGTAAAATTTGTTAAATTGTCCACTATTAAAACTTGTGGACCTGAGAAATACATTACAGTTGTATTAGCATGTTTCGTTAATGGGATGAAATTTGTCCCTGTTTCTTATTTTTCAAAGAAAGCTGTATCCAGATCAAAAGACAATCCCCAATTTATTTTTAGGTCCATCTAACAGGTTGGATGAATAAGAAAGAAATTAAATTGTGGACAGTGTGTCCCAGCGGGTGACCAAAGGAACTTGCCCTGTCAGTCTGGGACAAGCCTTCGCTGGACAGTTGTAATTCCTGGGAGATTCAGTCAGCCAGCCCTGACTTTGAGATACACTGTCAAGAAGCCATTGAAAGGACCTGCAAGGGGCTGGGCACAGTGACTCACACCTGTAATCCCAGCACTTTGGGAGGCCAAGGCGGGCAGATCACCTAAGGTCAGGAGTTTGAGACCAGCCTGGCCACGGTGGTGAAACCCTGTCTCTACTAAAAATACAAAAAAATTAGCTGGCCTTGGTGGCTGGCGTCTATAATCCCAGCTACTCAGGAGGCTGAGTCAGGAGAATCGCTTGAACCTGGGAGGCAGAGGTTGCAGTGAGCCGAGATTGCACCTTTGCATTCCAGCCTGGGTGACAGAGTTAGACTCCATCTCAAAAAAAAAAAAAAAAAAAAAAAAAAAAGAAAAGAAAACAACAGAGAAAAGACCTACAAGGGAAAAGGGAAAGAGGCAGATGCAGGCCTCACACTCCAAAAGGAAGAAGGAAGAGGCTCACACGTCACAAATAACTGAACATGTCAACACATCACGGAAGGCTGTAAAACAAGAGCTCTTGGTGAAATGGTTTAAGTAACGTGGGACTGGTAATGCTCTTGGCAACCTGAGTATGATTTGTTTTCTGAAGACATTTTTGGCCTGTGTTCTCCTGTAGTGAAGGCTAACAATTAAGAGATCCATCTAGAGTCCAATAACAACAATGGTTTCAGGCTTTGAAAATATTTCTCTAAGTTTTCAGGATTAATATTAAAACCTTTAAGACATTTAAAAATAATGTTTGTGACTATGAAGTAGTCATTATTCATGAAATCTTTGGATTCTATGATCATTTTCTGCAAGTTTTCTCCTGTGACTAGATGTATATTATTATTCAGCAAAAGATTTGCATTTATGCATGAACATGATGTTGGCATTCCTTCAAATTTATTGTTTTTTCTGTTTGCTTTGTTCCATTTTTTAAAATTAGATGTTTTTATTTTGAGATAATTGTAGATTCACATGCAGTTGTAAGAAATAATACACAGGGATCTTGTTGTACCTTTTTTCCTAGTTTCCTCCAATGGGTAGGATTTTGCAACACTAAAATACAGTATCTCAACCAGTGTATGCACATTGATGGTCAGGATCAGAACATTTCCAATACCACAGGGTCCCTCCAGTTACCCTTTAATAGCCGCACAGGCTCCCCCACTCCACCTCCAGTCCTTGACCTCTGGCAACAACTGATCTATTCCCTATTTCTACGATTGTGTCGTTTCAAGAATGCTATACAGAAATCACATAGTGTGTAACCTTTTGTGTTGGCTGGTGAAGACCCAGCACCATTTCCTGGAGATTCATCCAAGTTCAGTACTTTATTCTTTTAGATTGCTGACTGATACACCTTGTGTAAATCAAAAATACAATTCTAAGCTCTCCTACTAACTGAATGGACCTCTCCTCTCGGCCAAGGGCAGTTGAAAGTAAACCAGCAACATTAGTTCGGCCATGATGGAACTAGGCGGTGGGATGTGTCTCATTACACCTTCCTCCCTTTGGAATTCAGGCATAGCTGACTGGCATTAACATTAAAACAGAGACCGTAAGACTGACAGAGTGGACTGTTTGTAGCGGCAATGTACCAACGTGACAGCAGGCCTAGAAAGAAATTGAAGTATTTTTCCCCAAAATAGATTTCTTTGACATATTTTGAAATGGTCCTGCAAAGCTCTCTCGTGGGGAAAATCTACATTCTGTAGAGAATCCTCTTCCCTTTCCAGGTCACTTTTCTGATTCAGGAGAGAATTTAAGAATTTGGCAACTTTTAAAGTCTGATTAGAAATATTTACAATCTATTTTCTCTGAAACCTGCTACCTAGAGGTTTCCTCCATGTAATAAGAACCTTGGCCTCCACAACCGCTTATCTTTTCCCAGACACTCCTTTCTACTGATTCCAAGTCTTTAGATAAACTCAACCAATTGCCAGTAAGAAAATATTTGAATCCACCTGGAAGCCCCTTACTTCGAGTTTTCCTGCCTTTCTGGACCTAACCAGTGTACATCTTATATGTATCGATTGATGTCTTATGTCTCCCTAAAATGTATAAAACCAAGCTGTAGCCCAGCCACCTTGGGCACATTCTCAGCCTCTCCTGGGGCTGTGTCATGGGCCTTTGGTCACTAATATTTGGCTCAGAATAAATCTTCTGAAGTATTTTAGAGTTTGACTCTTTTCATTGACACTTGGTATATACCATGGTTTGTTTAACTATTCACTCCTGATGGATATTTAGGTAGTTTCTAGTTTTAATTACTATGAATAAACTGCTATGAACATTTCTGTACAAAGTTTTGTGTGGACCTCAGTTTTCATAGCTCTGGAGTAAATGCCTGAGTGCAGTGGCTGGTTTGTATGGGTAATTGGATGTTTAGTTTCCCAAGCCACTGTCAAACTGTGTTCCAGGGTGCCTGTACCATTTTCTACTCCAACCAGCAGTGTAGGAGTGACCCAGCTTCTCTGCATCCTCTCCAGAATTTGGTATTGCCACAGTTTAATTTTAGCCTTTCTGATAGGTGTGTACTGATTGCAGTTTTAATTTGCATGCCAATGAAGGCCAGTAATATTGAACACCAATTTTCATATGCTTATTTTCCATCCACGTATCTTCTTTGGCAAAATGTCTCATATCTTTTGTCCATTTTCTAATTGGATGGCTTGTTTTTTCCTTATTGAGTTTTGAGGGTTCTTTACATACTGTAGATACAAGTCCTTTGCTGGGTGAATGTGTATTGTATTTTCTCCCAGTCTCTAGCTTGTCTTTTCATCCTCTTATCAGGATGTTTTGCAGAACAAAACTTTTCAAATTTGTCGAAGCCTGGTTTATCAAGTGTTTCTTTTATGGATTATGCTTTCGGTGTCATTTCTAAGAATTATCTCAGAAATTTTCTAATAAAATTTTCTGAGGATTATATCTCAAATATTTTCTGTTTTTTTATTTCTAAAAGTTTCATAGTTTTATTTATTTTTTTTTTTATGTTTGCAAGACTCTGCTCTGTTGCCTAGGCTAGAGTGCGATGGCACAATCTCAGCTTACTGCAACCTCTGCTTTCCAGGTTCAAGTGATTCTCCTGCTTCAGCCTCCCAAATAGCTGGGATTACAGGCACCTGACACCATGCCTGACTGATTTTTTATATTTTTAGTAGAGATGAGGTTTCACCATGTTGGCCAGGCTGGTCTTGAACTCCTGACCTCAAGTGATCTTCCCACCTCGGCCTCCCAAAGTGCTAGGATTACAGGCTTGAGCCACTGCACTTGGCCATAGTTTTATGTTTTGCATTTAAGTTCATGATCTATCTTGAGTTTAAAATTTATAGGCAGGGTAAGATTTAGGTAATATGTAATTTTCCATGTGAAAATATAAACTGTCAAGGGATACATACTCTCTAATATTTTTACACATACAATCTAACTCCTAATAACAAAAGTCACCCTGTGAGCACATGTCATGGGTTGCCTCCTCCTTTCTGTGCTGGTAATCAAGGCTCATTCTCTCTGCTTCTTTGGTCATCATTTTGCTCTGAATTGCTGCCAGGCCTGTCACTTTGTAGGATTGTAGCATATCTCACTGCAACTAAAATTTGGAATTTTAGCTTCACAGTCACTATAGTCAGACCCAGTTGCCAAATCACCTCCTCTGAACTTGCATTTCTATTATCATACTGTTAGAAATGCTTGTTCTTCAGTGCGGTAAAGGAATAGCACTTGAATGTAAATTTAATTTCCTCAGCAAGGCCATTTTCACATTCTGCAGAAAGGGTACACTCACCAGCAGTTTTGCCACGAGAGTACACTACACAAAGGAGACAGGGTCATTTATAACCTGACGTGTCCACCCTACTGCTGTGTCCGGTTTCCATTGGCTAGAACAGGACCTCACATTCTGTATTTGTCCTGATGGGCTAGCAACTTAAAACTTTTTAAAAGGGGCAAAGGCAGAGGAGAACAAAGGAAGGAGGAAGTAACTTGTGGAATGCTGAGAAAGGTAAAAACACCTTCAAATAAGGAAGAGGAACAGGCTATGACCTGATGCTTGCTTGGACCAGTGTAAGCATGCCAGGACAAATATTTAGGCTAAATAGTGGGAGCTAAGAACACAAAGTACATTGATTTATTACGGCCAGCAGATATTTAAGAATGTTAGCACAGTTCTTTGAATACATTTTGCTTCTAAGAGAAGTTACTATGTATTATTAATCAGGTGGGGAGGAAAGTATTTAAAGAGGAACCTCTACTTTACAATACGTTTTTGGCTAGTCTATCTTTTGAATAATTTAAAATTGATCAGTTCACATGGAATCAGCCATTCAAGTGCAATAACTTTTGTTTGCTTCTATTCTTGATTCTTAAAGACAACAAGAATTCATAGGAAGCAGGGAATGAAAAAAATCTTCCTTGACTAGAACCTCCTATCTGGGTACATTTGTTCCACAGCAGAGGCTGAGAAAATAATGTGGGTGCAAGTGATTTACTTCGGGGGGGGGGGGGGGCCTCAGGAAGTTCAACCAAGGAAGGGGGAAAACTAAGAAGGAAGGCCAGTGAAGGGAGGTTAGTGATCGGGTTACTGATGTGGGTGACTGGGGCTCCGTCTGCTGGGCACTCCCTGATGATCCCTGCTGATGGTGCTTCAGGATTACCCCAGTGAAGGACAGGTAAGCTGCGTCTTCATCCTTTGGCCCTCATCCCTCTCTGTCTGAGCAATCCTAGCGTGTGGATGGAGCAAGCTTCGGTGTGCAGCAGGAGGCTCTGGTTACCCAGAATACAGGGCGGAACACCAATGATGTTGGCTGTGACTCCCCTCAGGGCCAGCTATGGTTGAGGTTGGAAGTGTTCTAGCACATAAGCCCCACATGCTCACTTGCCATGGAGCATGAAGGACACTGCAATCCTCTTTCCATTTCTAATCTGAGTTATTACTAAGATTGCAACAAATGCTCTAAGGTCCTATATTCTGACCTTTATGAAACTCTTGGATCTCCTTTGGGCTGTCTCTAAATTTATCACCCATTTCATAAAGCATATAATTTCACGGGGAACCCAGGAACGCCCACCTGACATTGCTCATATGTTGCGCCTTGTCATCTACTGGCAGGATCTAGAACAAAGGGAGAGAACTGGCTGGAATGGTTTCCAATACCACAAAGTGCTACACAGGTTCCAGAGCCTTCAGGGAACAGAAATGCAAGAGTCTGGAACTGTTCACTAATTCTCATCCCTAATTACCCAGTGATCCTTACAGCCTACTGAGCAGGATAATTCCAGTTCTCTGTTGGGTTGTGTTTCTCCCACTGTAGTTGGAGGCCCATCCAGTTGGAATCAACTGGCACATTTCTAGTTCTCACTTTTAGCACCCCTGATTCAGCAGATCTAGGAGGGTACCTGCAACTTAGCAAAGAACCCAGATGGTTCTCACGCACACTAGATATTGTGAGCCACACTTCTAGGGCTGCAGCATGCTGATGTGTGGGACATTTATACCTCACTATGTTTCGCTTACCTTTGTCAATGAAAAGAGTCAAATTCTGTAAATATTTGAAGAGATTTATTCTGAGCCACATATAAGTGACCATGGCCCATGACACAGCCCTCAGGAGGTTCTGAGAACATGTGTCCAAAGTGATCAGGGTATAGTTTGGTTTTATACATTTTAGGGAGACATGTGACTTCAATCAAATACATTTAAGAAATACATTGGTTTGACCAGGTATGGTGGCTCATGCCTGTAATCCCAGTACTTTGGGAGGATGAGGTGGGAGGATCACTTGAGGTCAAGAGTTCGAGACCAGCCTGGCCAACATGATGAAACTCCATCTCTGCTGAAAACACAAAAATTAGCCGGGCATGGTGGTATGTGCCTATAATCCAAGCTACTCAGGAGGCTGAGGCAGGAACCCAGGAGGCGGAGGTTGCAGTGAGATAGAGCAAGACTCCTTCTCAAGGAAAAAAACAACACTGGTTTGGTTCAGAAAGGTGGGACAACTTGAAACAAGGGGGTAGGGCGTGCTTCCAGCTTATAGATAGATTTCGAAATTTTCTGGTTGACAATTGGTTGAGTTTATTCAAAGATCTGGAATCCATAGAAAGGAATGTCTGGGTTGCCATAAGAGATGGTAGAGAGCAGAGTTTTATCATGCAGATGAAGCTTCCAGGTGGCAGGCTTCAGAGAGAATAGACTTAATGTTTCTTATCAGTCAGTGTTGATGTTAATGCTGAGAGGTATAATGAGGCATGTCGACCCCCATTTCCCTTTGGGGCCTGAATCAGTCTTTCATATTAAATTTTAAGAGCACTGGCTGAGGAGAAAGTTCATTCAGACGGTTGGGGGGGCCTCCGAATTTTATTTTTCGTTTGCACCTTGTACCCCAAATCTGGTAGGACCACAGAAACATCCTGTGGTACATTGTGAATAACTCTAGCATCTCTGGCTATGGCTGTAAGTTATTCACTCCCACCAGTAATATTGGAAGCTAACTGAATATATTCCTTTTGCTACAGAGAGAAGCACAGAGAAAGTCACCACAGAGAGGCACAGTAACACTCAAAGAGGCAGCGAGACACAGCTGAAGACGTTGTGCTGTGAGAGCCATCTCCCGGCAGCATCCCCTCTCCTGGGTGTGAATTATGTCCTCCAAAGGCCTCAGCCACTGCAGCTTGAAAAGTTTTTATGCTACTTCCGTAAAGCCAACAAGAACACTTGACATTTCTAGGAGGCTTTGAGGAGAGAACATTGGTTGTTCTTGTTGGTTGTGTGACTCTGCCAGGAATTTAGAATATTGTGAGAGTCTTTATTACATTTCAGCCTGATAAGGAGATGAAATAGCTAATGAATCCACTAAAAAAACTGCCAAGTAGCAAAGCTGGAAACTTTGGCCTTTGGTTGCTGTACAATAACATGCCCCAGGCACAGAAGGTTTAGCACATTTTTCCTTACTAAAACACAGAACAACAACAGCAATAACCCAATAACAAGTCTTCAACTCCTCCCACCCCATAGCCCTGGACTGTTCATCTGCAAGTCATTGTGTTAATAGTTTTTGTTTGTTTGTTTGTTTTTTAGCATTTGGTCTTCTAGATTTGCTTAGAAATCCATGGACTGGTGCTGGCCACGGGGAGCAGTGCCGTGCCTTTTCCTTTGTTGTGTGGCGTGACAGTCCCCGAGGCTGCAAGTCCTCACAAACCAGAAAGGGCATGTTCCTGTGGAAAGGGCTGGAAATGTTTGTGCTGACCTAGCCCAGAAGATTCTGTGAGAGAAGAGCCTAGGCATAAGACAAGGAGGCTGTGGCAACTCCAAAGGGTCCCCTCTGGTTCTGGAGTGGAACTTACTAGAAATGAATGGGAAGTTAATAACTCCCTCATCAGGGATCTCAATGTGTGTTTAGGTCCAGAAAATCAAGGTTCTGGGTGCTCTGATGGCAACTGTGCTGAGTGTGGCTGTCTGAACGCACCAGGGCTCGTTCGCTGAGCTTTCGTTCCACCTTCCATGTCAGTTTGGAGGTCTGTTTCTTCATGCAGTTATGTCAGGTTCATTATTTGTCTTGGCCATAGAACACATTTCCATCCCACATATTGTGGTTTGAATGTGTCCTCCAAAAAGCTTGTGTGGGAAACTTAAGCCCCATGCAACAGTGTTGGGAGGTGGGGCCTAATGGGAAGTGCTCAGGCCATGAGGACTCTGCTTTCGTGAATGGAGTAATGCTGCTATTCCAAGGGAGTGAGTTCCTTATAAAGGGACAAGCTTGGCCCCCTTTTCCCACCTTCTTGTCCTCTCTTGCCCTTCCACCTTCTGCCATGGAATGATGCAGCAAGAAGGCCTCGCCAGATGCTGGTCCCTCAATCTTGGACTTTCCAGTCTCCAGAACCACAAGCCAATAAATTCCTGTTCGTTATAAAATTACTTAGTCTGTGATATTCTATTAGAGCAGCACAAAACAGACTAAGACACTATATGGTCCCTGGCTTTGAAAGGTTGCAGCTGATGTGGCTCTGCTGACAAACACAAAGGCCCTCTTCCGAGTCAACTCGTCTCTTGCAGCATCTGAGCCCACTCTTTGGTGGACTCCTGGATAACATGCCCTCCTGTTTGCCTCCTGCTTTGGTCTCTCCCACAATCCCTTCTCCCTGTTTCATCCTTACAGGCTGTGGAGCCCTGAGGGACTTAGGTCTTGGCTTCTCCAGAGACTCTCGTCCAGTTCCTTGTCCCTAAATGCCATCTTAGCGCCAATAGCTCCAGGTATGTATCTGCATGCTGGCCTCTCCTTGAGCACCAAGCACATGACTAAATGCCTTCCTTTTTTTCTTTTCTCTTTAGAGACAGGTTCTCACTTTGTTACCCAGGCTGGAGTGTAGTGGCATGACCACAGCTCCCTGCAGCCTTGACCTCGTGGGCTCCAGGAACCGTCCCAAGTAGCTGTGACCACAGGCTTATGCCCCCATGCCTGGCTAATTTTTAATTTTTTTGTAGAGATGAAGTCTCAGTATGTTGCCCAGGCTGATCTTACACTGCTGGGCTTAAGTGATCCTGCTGCTTTGGCCTGCCAATGTGTTAAAATTACAGGCATGAGCCCCTGCGCCTGACCCCAGCTGCCATCTTGACACAGCTGTTTGAAGCAGGATTTTTGCTTCAAATCCTGTTTGTTTGACACAGGATTTCATATTTAATGTGGCCAAAAAGAGTCTTAATTTCGCCCCAAGTTTCCAAACTTGCTCCTTCCTAGTCTTTTCTGTCTCAGTCAATGGCTCAAGCTGAACAGGCTACCCTTGCCCTTGATTCTGCTCTTTTCCTTGCCTTCCACATACAATAAACCCTCACGTTGTCCTGCAGGTTTCACCTTCTCATTTCAAAATACATTTTGCATCCATCCACCAACTCAATGAGAGGCCACTGGAGGTTCTTCATGACCTTGACCAGCCTTTCCAGAGGGTGGAGGGGGCAGCATGGGGATGGGGGATGGCTGTGCAGGAGCTGGAAACAGAGATAGCACAGATAGCATCTGCAGACAGCACTGTTTGGTGCATAACGGGAAATGGAAAAATGGGGCTATTGGTTGGGGAGAATGCAAGGTCAATACAAAATGAAAATTTAAAAGACCAACATAGAGCATGTTTTCTTGCTGTTGGAATGGTCTGGTAGAGAGGGGACACAATGGTGCAGGAAAGAGAGGCGTCTCTGAGAAGATGGTGGTGGGGGACGCAGAGTTCAGTACCTGGAGAAAGGGCTGCTCTGCTTCGCTGCATCCAGAGGAGCCTGGTGCATGGAGGCCCGGAAGTCAGGTATTGGGAGTTGACGAATGGACAAGACCGTCACTGCCTGCCAGCTCTGGTTTTCTCCCTCAAGGAGAGCTTGTGGGTGGTAGTGGAGCGGGCTGTGAGGCTGAGGAGAGGGGCTTTGTGCAATGGTTGCTCTGCAGAGTGGGAGACCAGACTCTTTTGGAGAAGAGAGTAAACCTTCTGGGCAAGGAGAGCGCTTGTTTTGGGCTTTGCAGTCTTCCACAGGACACCCGGCACAGCATACTTGTCACTCCCAACATGCCTGATCATCTTAGCGGTGGTGGCCCCTGGGTAAGGCCCAGAGGGTACTGCAGGCAGGGTGCACATGACAGGGCTGGTCGGTCCCAGGGCACGCCCAGGACACAGTAGCAGTGGGCACGGAGGGGAGGCAGAGCCGCCACACTGGGCAGCAACCAGAGGGGCTCATTAGGAAAAGAGGGAGAGAAGAAAGGAGGCCAGGATTAAGCAGGAAAGGGAGTAGATGTTCCCGCAGAAAAGAATGTTCCAAGTATTTTATTTATTTTTATTTTTCACATGGGCTCCCTGGTGAGAACTTCTGGTTCTAGCTGTTGCTTTTCTTTGCTTCTGTCAATACGGTCTGGAGTTGAATTGGCAGATTGAACTGTTGTGCTCTGTGGGCGGGGATACGGAAGCACAGCCTCTCTGACAACAGCATCACGCCGGCCGCTGTCCCTCCTACCCAGATGGGCCCTGCACTGGGCCAGGAATTCTGCCCCCAGGGCTGATGTGAGCACGAAGTTCTTCACTTATCTGTGATGATTTTTCACCATCAACTACCCCTGCTCTTCTTTTGGGGTCTGAGGTGGGACTTGTCTTAGAAAAAAGGCTTGGCTTTGCCCTTGGGAAGGTGGAGAGTTGAGAAAAAGAACGTGACTGGCCGGGCTTAATGGTGCCAATTGGTTTTGTGTGCTGTAGGGTGAGAATTCTATTTTTCCTATGGGAGAAGGGTTTTGTCTTTCTGGTCCAAGAACTTGAGGACCTTGCTAGAAGAGCGTTCCGGTAAGAGTCTCTCTTCACCTGCTTCTGGAGTTTGGGGTTGAGCAGCCTGGAGTGCACAGAACCTTGGCATCCCTGGTTCGGGGTTCTGCAAATGGGCCAAGGCCACTCTCAGAGCTGTGCAGGGGAGTCCAGCAGTGCCTGTACCCTGCCTGCTCTGCAAAGGAGGTCCCTGGAGAAAGGAGGCCTGGCCTCTGGAGAGGGGACAGCAGTCCTGGGGCCTGGCCAATAGACAAGGACACAGGGATCTTTGATAAACAGGGTTTGGCTTTCTTCTCAGAGTTGTGATTTCTTGCCTGGTTCCCACGAGCCCCTGGGAAGCTGGACCTGGAACACTGGAGCCTGGTATTCTCTGTTGTGGGGAATCCAGGGTGAAGTTGTCGCCACGCTTTGGGCAATCCTGGAGAGCTACAGTAGGGGAGAATCTCGTGGAGTTCTGTGACACAGTGACTGGCAAGGAAGCCCAGAGCAAGAGGCGACAAGACCCAGCCAGGTCAGGAGAAGGCCTGCCAGCAATCCAGACATCCATGCCGTGAGCTTTCTGCAAGGCCTCAGGCAGGGCTCCGGAAGGCCGCCTCTGGGACAGCGGGGTCCTACAAGTGGGCAGAGCTGGGTTTAGTTTCACAAGATCATATGTTCAGAGGTAAAGCCCATGGGGGTGAAGACCTGGCAGGTGCATTCCACTAATCTGGCCATGGGAGGAAGGACACCTGTGCTTTTTCTGAGTGGCCACATGTTTTTGTGGCTCTTGGAGTGAGGGTTAGAACCAGATTAAGAAAAAACAGAACCCCAAATGCTGTGAATTTCAGGCTTCTTTGGCCATTCAGGTAAAAAATAACCTGTGCCAAGTGGATCAAGCTTGATGTGGGTGTGAGGGAGACAGCATGGGGCTGTCACTTCAATCACGGCACAAACACTGGAGAGAAAATAAATACTTTAGAAGGCACTTGACCTTTTAATGTGGAGTTCTAAAAATGGAGATTGAACACAGTGATGCTTAACAGAGGCAAAGAGAGCCAGGCTGCTATCAGATTCTTTCTACTCAAGAGTCTGGCTCCCCTCCCTGGCATTAGCAGGGCAGCCCTGTTACCTGGGTGGGCACGAGAACAGCCTGTTATGTGGATGAACCTGAGGATAGTTGTTACCAAGGTGAGCTGGGAACAGCCCTGTTACCCAGGTGAACCTGAGAACAGCCTGTTACCCGGGTGAACCTGAGAACAGCCCTATTACCTGGGTGAACCTGAGAACCCTGTTACCTGGGTGAACCTGAGAACAGCCTGTTACCTGGGTGAATCTGAGAACAGCCCTGTTACCTGAGTGAAACTGAGAATGCTGTTACCTGGGTGAACCTGAGAATAACCCTGATACCTGGGTGAACCTAGAACAGCCCTGTTACCCGGGTGAGCCTGAGAACAGCCCTGATACCTGAACGAGCTTGTGAACAGCCTGTTACCTGGGTGAACCTGAGAACTCTGTTACCTGGGTGGCAGATCTCCTGTTGGCCAGAGGAGCTGAAGCTGGGCAGGGCACCCTTTTGTCAAGTACAGACGGTTTTGTTTCTCCTCCTGGCTTTGCCTCGTTACTATGTTAATCTCCTCCTCTGTGTGTTTTAGCAGCAAGTATATTCTCCTGGTTAGAAAACAAGAATCTCTTGCCCAGCTGGGCTTTGTCCAAACCCTAACATTTTCTTTAAACTTCTTTCAAAGCGTTGGGCTGCAGTCTGTGGTGTGGGACGTCCCTCATCCCAAAGCACTTGCCTGGCCTAGGGGAAGAAAAGATGGGAAGGGCCGCTCTCCTTCTGGTCCTCCTTTCTCTGAAGTCCCTCTCACCCCGCAGGGAGAGCTGGCCATACATGTCCCGCTGGGCTAGACCTCAGTACTTTTTTTGTTTGTTTGTTTTTGAGATGGAGTTTCGCTCTTGTTGCCCAGGCTGGAGTGCAATGAGGCAATCTCAGTTCACCTCAACCTCCGCCTCCCGGGTTCAAGCAATTCTCCTGCCTCAGCCTCCTGAGTAGTAGCTGGGATTACAGGCATGCGCCACCATGCCCAGCTAATTTTGTATTTTTAGTAGAGATGGGGTTTCTCCATGTTAGTCAGGCTGGTCTTGAACTCCCGACCTCAGGTGATCCGCCTTCCTCGGTCTCCCATAGTGCTGGGATCACAGGCATGAGCCACCACGCCCGACTGACTCCAGTGCTTTTTGGAGTTACGCGGGGCCTGTGCAATCAGAGGGCCTTTTGTGGGGGGTTATCTATATACAATGGGCTTTCTTTTCAGGCATAATTTTAGCACATTTTAATAGGAAAATTCTGTCTGAAACTACGCCAACTAAAAAAATCAGATTGTATAGAGTGGATAAAAATACCCCGGCTGCTCAGCAAAATGCCAGCCCTCCCAGTCCTTATGGCTCCAGGGAGAGTCCCATTTGTTGGGCGCCACCTCCTTTCCAGCACCGGGAGAGGGGAGGTCAAAGGCCATTTGTCCTTTGACTGCCTTTTTCTCCAGGCAAACTAAAAGTGACCTGAGTGCTCAGCCAGGGCCATGTGGAAGAGACTGGGAGTAGCCCTTGGCCACCGAGGTCCGGTGGAAGGGAAGGCTGGCCGTGCTGCTGCAAGGTGTCTCAGACTTAGCCTGAGTGTCAGGCCCCTCTCCTCCCTCCCTTCCTCCCTCCCTCTCTCTGCATCTCTTCTCTCCTCCCTGCTGCAAGGGCCTTTTCCTCTCTAAGGATGCTGGGATTTTGAACTTGGGATAGGGAGGTGAGCCACTCTCTGAGCTCTGTGGAGTCGATCTCCGCATCTGCCTGTGTTCAAATCTCTTTTCATTGACTGTCTCTGTGGCACCACCAGCCACGGGATGGAATCAGCTCTTTTGTTTTCATTCAGATTTCATGACTAATTTCTACACTATTGATCACCCCCTACAAGCTGATGACTCACTTTCTCATCAAGGAGGCCGGACCCCACATCCCTCTGCCTTTTCCGATCTGTTTATTCAGCACTGACAGAGGAGGTGAGAAATCCAACGAGCCTTTTTCTTTCTGAGTCAATTGTCTCATGAAGAAAGAGGCTGGGAAGCAAGTGAACATCCTTTTCTCAAAGTCGGGAAAATGGCGGGAGCCTGCCGTGCTGTGTTCCCTGGAAGTATGAGTAGAGCAGGTATTCTCCCATCTCATGGTAATCTCGGGTCACTCTTGTCTGCAGAGGCCCAGGGAAGTCTGAGCCAAGTGTCACGTCTCTGCAGATGCATCCGCAGCAAGGGACAGCTCAGATGCCAGCAACTTCTGGTGTGCTCAAGGATGACGGCCAGGGCCAGAGGGGAGGCAGCTTCCCAGTGCGGGCAGTGACTTACAATTTATAACTCTGTGAGCAAGCTATGGGGTGGTGCCCCTGTTGGGGTCCCTGCCTCTCTGTCAGGGAGAGGCTGTCACCCTCATTCCCATAAGAGAGTCTCAGGCCCGGCCACGAGACGGGTGTGACAGTGCAGAGAGTATGTTGGCAACTTGGAAACGAGAGAGAGGTCAAGGCAAAATGTGACCGCAGACGTGTAGGCTGCCCCTATTTGCAGCTTACCCTTGACAAGATTTTTTTTTTTTCTTGAGATGATGTCTTGCTCTGTTGCCTAGGCTGGAGTGCACTGGCACGACCTCGGCTCACTGCAACCTCCGCCTCCTGGGTTCTAGCCATTCCCCTGCCTCAGCCTCCCAAGTAGCTGGAATTATAGGCACCCGCCACCATGCCCAGCTAATTTTTGTATTTTTAGTAGACAAGGGGTTTTGCCATGTTGACCAGGTTGGTTTTGAACTCCTGACATCAAGTGATCCTCCCGCCTTGGCCTCTCAAAGTGTTGGGATTATAGGAGTGAGCCACCGTACCCGGCCTTGACTGAGATTTTTAAAGAGAATGCAGGCCGGGTGAGGTGACTCACT
This sequence comes from Rhinopithecus bieti, assembly GCF_001698545.2. Classification (NCBI taxonomy): domain Eukaryota; kingdom Metazoa; phylum Chordata; class Mammalia; order Primates; family Cercopithecidae; genus Rhinopithecus; species Rhinopithecus bieti. The sequence goes on from NW_016816177.1 coordinate 1,181,145, forward strand.
CCTGTAATCCTAGCACTTTGGGAGGTTGAGGTGGGCAGATTGCCTGAGCTCAGGAGTTTGAGACCAGCCTGGGCAACATGGTGAAACCCTGTCGCTACTGAAAAAAAAAAAAAAGAAAAAAAATTAGCCGGCATGATGGCCTGCGCCTGTAGTCCCAGCTACTTGGGGGGCTGAGGCAGAACTGCTTGAAGCTGGAAGGCAGAGGTTGCAGTGAGCTGAGATGGTGCCACTGCACTCCAGCCTAGCAACAGAGAGAGACTCCATCTCAAAAATAAATAAATAAATAAGTAAATAGAATGTGTTTGAAGTCCTTGTGATGGATTTAGGACAGTAAGCATGTTGATAGATCTGCCAGGCTACAGTTTAAATGCTGTTGAGTTCCATCCAATAAACAGTTGAGCTGGTTCTCTCCAACCCTCCAGAGGAATAAAGCCATTGCTTGATGCTGGGTTCTCACTGCCTGCCTGTGCCGTGCACCCCTCTGGCAGCGTGGTGAAGCTTATGGATGCCTGATCAGAATGATGTTTCCAATATATAAAATAATAAATGATATGGTTTGGATGTGTGCCCCTACCTACCCCCCAAATCTCATGTGGAACTGTCATCCCCAGTGTTTGGGGCGGGGCTTGGTGGAAAGTGATTGGATCATGGGTGTGGATTTCCCTCTTGCTGTTCTCATGATCATGAGTGAATTCTTATGAGATCTGGTTGTTTAAAAGTGTATAACATCTCCTCCTCTCTCTCTCTTTTCCTCCTGCTCTGGCCATGTGACATGCCTGCTTCTTCTTTGCCTTCTGCCATGGTTATAAGTTTCCTGAGGCCTCCCCAGAAGCAGAAGCCTGTAGAGCCTGCAGAACTGTGAGCCAATTAAACCTCTTTTCTTTGTAAATTACAATCTCAGGTATTTCTTTATAACACTGTGAGAACAGACTAATACAATAAAACACATGGGTTGGGTGTATTGTACTTTCTAAAGATAGTGTGACAGTGTCCCCCAGGCCACATGCTTTTCTTTAATCTGAACTTGTCACTCCCCACCAAGTCCGTTTCTCTACCTCCTGAAATTCAGGAAGTCCTGAGAATCCCTGGATGAATAAAATAAGGAGGGAGTGATGGTGTAGCAGCTCTGAATGTAGCCCTTGACCATCCCAGCACCTCTTCCCTCTTTGTGAGAAGGAGCCTTGTGTAAGAAGCACGACCGCCTAAAACCACCACACTGTGGGTGGGAAGGCCAGGGCCCGTGTAATGAGGCACCATGTTCAGAGGAAGACCAAGGAGCACTGAGGAGGCAGCAGATTGAATGGAGAGGAATGTGCAGGGGATACCGTGTGGTCAGAATCAAGCTTCCCAGTTGAGCCTCCTTCAATCTCCTGATCCACAAAACTGTCAGCAAAACAAAATGGTTGCTCTAGGCCATTATGTTTCTTTTATTTTGTTTTCTTTTCTTTGTTTGTTTGTTTTTGGAGAGGATGGTGGTGTTACTCAGCAACAGAAAACCAGAGCACAGGATTATCAAGGAAATGAATTTTATTAAATTACAAGAGATGATGGTTAATTTTATGTGTCAACTTGACTGGGCAATGGGGTGCCCACATATGTGGTCAAACATTATTTTGGATGAGATTAACATTTGCATCAGTAGACTGAGGAAAGCAGAGGCTCTTTCTAATGTGGCTGGGCCTCAGCCAATCCATTCAAGGCCTGAATAAAATAAAAAGGCAGCCCTTCCCTTGAGGAAAGGAAAATTCTTCCCATCTTACGGCCTTTGGCTTGGGACTTTGGTTTTTTTTATTGCTTTTGGACATGAATAGAAAATTAGCCCTCCTTGGGTCTCAAGCCCGTGGCCTTCAGACAGAAACTGACACCACTGGCTGCCCCGGGGTCCAGCTTGCCCATTTGCCCTGCAGGTCTTGAGGCTCTGTTTTTCTCTCTCACCGCCACCCCCACCCCCACACCCCATTGGTTCTGTTTTCCTGACTAATACACAGGTTAAATCAAGAATGCCAAAGAGAACTCTTAGAGTTTATGCACTTGGTTCTCATTTATCAGCAGGCAAGAACAGTAGTCAGAAAATACAGTTGTGCATTGCTTCACAACAGAGATACGTCCTGAGAAATGCATTGTTAGGCAATTTTGTCATAGTGCAAGCATCCCGTAATATACTCATACAAACCTTGATGGTAGAACCAACTATACACTCAGGCTATAGGGTTCAGCCATTGCTTTTAGGCCGCAAACCTGTACAGCATGGGACTGTACTGAGTACTGCAGACAACCAGACACAGTGGTAAGTGTTTGTGTATCTAAATCTATCTAAACATAGATAAGGCACAGTAAAAATATGGTATAAAAGATAAAACATGATACCGCTCCACAGGGCAGGTCATTAAAAATGCCATTGTATATGCAGCCTGCCCTTCGCTGAAATGTTTTTGCATGGTGCATCACTGTACTTAGCACCTCAAATAGGTAGAGGTGTGTGAGGTCTTGGGACAATAATAGGAACTCTGAGACAAGATTCCTGCCCTTTAGGGAGCTTTATATCCTGCTTAGAAAACCCATAGAACAAGAACATGAGTTAACGATGCACATAGATGCACAGGAGAGAGGTAAAAGGCCAGGCCCCCCAGGCCAGGCTTCAAGAATGTTGAACCCCAGGCCAGGGTTTCAGGGCAGCTGGATCACTTTCCCTGGAAGGATGCACTGTAAAGCTGGAGAGGCTCCCACCACCCAGGAGAGTGACTGGTGGTCTTTTAGCAGCAGAGATAGCCTGTCTGCAAACATAGTGAAAGATGCAGGTTGTTTATGTCCCCGGGACAACCCCTGCCCAACAAAGGGACAGGTGCCAGTGGTGAAGGGTCAGCCTTCTCTAGGACAACTCTGGGAGACTTTCTATGGGCATCCTAGGAGGCCCTCCGGGGCCATGCCTGTCTGCTCCCAGCAGTGACCTTGACCAGGCAGCTCCATAAGCTTCTTTCCTGAACACTCCCTCTTGGTCCCAAGAAAACTAGCTGATGGCTGAAAAAGCTTTGTTTCCTTTCTTCTGTCTGGACTGCATTCCCATGGGCATCCTAGGAGAGGACATCCACATCCACGTTTCAACTTTGCGTGTCTCCAGCTTGCATGTTGCTGAGATTTGTAGGCTCCATCTTCTACCACTGCTCTTGCTGCTACTCTTAAGGGCAACTGCTATTGTTGTAGACCTGCTAGGCACTGGGTGCTTCACTTACGTGGTCTCTAATCCTCATCGCAGCTCAGCAAGGCAAGTACGAGAGGTTCCATCTGTCAGAGTAGCCAATTACTTAAAGTGCCACAGCTGATCCCTGAGCCCCATCTGCCCCAGAGCTGGTGTTCTCTGTAGCCCTCCCTTGCTCAAGTGCTGCCTGCCACGTACAGAGCATGGGTTCCCAGCTGGATGAGACATCACCCTGTACCTTTGGCCCCCAGACCACGTCCTCCTGGTGTGGGTGCAGTTGGCTACACACTTGTGCTGACCACTTGCTGTGCCAGAGGGGATTTCTGATACTGCCAAGACTTAGACAGCAACATGCCCTCCCATTATCGAGCAGGGATGCTTTCTTCCAGTGTCATTCAAAGAAGCAGCAAGACTCTGTCTTAACTTGGCATGCTGTTGCTATTATTTCCCTCGAAGCCATGAGACCCTGGATGGGAGCAGCGGTAGGGCGTGTGAGTTAACATCGCGCGCTTTCCTGACTCCACTGCCCTACTCATGGTAAGTATCCAGTACATGTTGTCCAAGGCATGATTGCATTTTCGTATCTTCCATTTAACCTTCTTGTCGACTATGGTACATCAATCCAGTTTGGTTTTTCATTGCACACAGAGGTCATAGCATAGCTTCTTGCACTTGTCCGTCTCTGAATGGAAGCCACTGGGATCTTCCAGGTGTCTCTCCAAGGGACGGGGTTTTCAGCATAGAGTCAACGGGACAAACCATCTGGAAAGCCAGGAGGCGTGTTCGGCAGCATGTGGGAGCAGAGCTGCAGTAAACGGAGCCTCCTTGTCCGCCCATCTCAGCTGTTCAGCTGACTTCTTCCCGTCTCCAGCTGTCTTCTCTATCTCATCCTGATGACTCCTTCCCACAACTCTTCCCTGGCCAGTCCAGCTGCAGCCTGCATTCACGGTTACTTACACATGGGGCTTTCTTGTTTCCGAGATGGCCGAATTCTCTCCTGAAATTTACCTCCATGACTCTCATTATATATTTTTGGTTCTTAGTGGGTGCCGACCTCACAGTGGGCTGATTAGGTGGTTTGCATTAATTGTTGGCAGGCCTTTGAGCCTCCTGTGCAGTTTCCTGAAAATGTTCCATCTGCAGGTGGGAAGCCCAAGCCCCTGGGCAAATTATGCCACGAGTGTGTCTTGGCAGGGGTTCTGGGTTCAAATGACTTGTGCCGTGGCTCACACATTCCCTGGGGATTGTCTGGATCTGAGCTCATGGTGGTGGGTTACCTTTGGTGCCAGCCTGGCCCAGCGCCATCCCTTGACTTCTGACCTCACCAGAGGGTGAGGACTTGGTGTGAGCAGGGACACAACAGGTCCCAGGAAAGTCTGCTGAGTGAATGGGTGAATAAAATAGTCTCAGGCCCTGTATGTTATTCCCTCCTTGCCCCTACTCAGAACTCCTCCTCACTTCCAATCATAACTTGTCTCCTCTCTGCCAGGAGGTCAGCCCTGGTGATTCCTGTAGTTCATGCCTCCTGTCCTGCCATGGTTCTGTGGACTGCTGGCTGGTGTGGGGAGCTATCTTCCTGGTGAACTTTGCAGGGTAGAGTCCCAGCAGGAGAGCAGAAGCAAGATGCATGACATGGATGAGGGATTCTTTCCAGGGGTTAGACCCTGCAAGACCATGGGGGAGCTGGGCAGGAAAGCACACGGGGTGTTGGAGGATCTGAGAAAAGGTGTCAACCGGTCTTCCTGAATCCCTGGCCTGTGGCAAGAGAGCCAAGTCAGAGCATGGGGCGCAGGGCACAAAGGGGAGCTGGCGGGGTCTATGGAGTGCCACCACCTCTAGCGTAAAGTCCAGGCTCAGTGTCTGCTGCTGGGCCTGGGGCCCCTTGTGGTCAGTGGGAAGGCTCAGGCCCTGAGGAAGGAGGGCAGCTCTGCATTTGCTTGTCACTGTAGAGGCCATGACCACCTTCGGGGTACAAGCTGCTGCTTCACTTCCATTTTGCAAATCTCAGGCAGAATCCCTCTTTTGGCCAACTCTCTACATGGAAGGGGGTTCTGGAAAGATAATCCCTGTTACCTCATGAGTCACGTAGGTTTATCATGTAATACCAACAATACTGTGGCTGGATCTCAGATTTCTTTGTGTGCCCTTGAGTGTTTTACCCAGGGCAGATACAAATGAGTAATGGGTAGGAAACAGGCCAAGGGGGCAAATGCGATGCTTTTGTTGACCCAGCCCTTCATTATGGGTTCACTACTGATCACCATACCAGCAAATGCTGCCTCCTGCCCCAAGGCCATGACAAGGAGCCCTTGAAAGCAGTCTGTCCATTTCCAAAATATTATCACTTCAAGAATGGCGTGTAAATGGCATCATACAGTATGGAACCTTTTGGGATAGGCTTTTTTCACTCAGCGTAATTCCCTGGAGATTCATCCAAGTTTTATGTGTCAACAGCCCATTCCGTCTGATGGCTGAGTGGTGTTCCACAGTCTGGGTGTGCACAAAGTGTTTAACCCATTCACCTGTGAGCTGAAGGACATCTGGGTTGACGATTACACATTTTCGACTACTACAAATAAAGCTTCGATGAACATTCACGGTGCAAGTTTTTGTGTGAATGTAAGTTTTCATTTCTTCGAGATAAATGCTCAAGAACACAAGTGTGTGGGGGTTGCATATTTAGTTTTATGAGAAATGACTCAACTGTTTTTCAGAGTGGCCGTGCCAGTTTACAGTCTCACCAATACTTTATTATTCCTAAAATAAAATATTACTAAGTTAATTGTTGGGGAGGACAGCGGTGGGATGGCCATAAAAGGACAGCAGGAGGGATCCTTTGGGTGACGAAAATGTTCAGTATGTTCGGTATCTTGATACCGGGTGAATACACCAGTGTACATGTGAGAAGACTGTATAGCATTAAACACACGTGCACACACACACACACGCATACACACACAGATGAGTCCCTGTGCTTATATAACTGGGCAAATCTGAACATGACAGCTGGGTTGCATCATTGTCAATACCTGACGGGGAAATTGTATTCTAGTTTTGCCAAGACGTTGCCACTGGGAAAACTGGGTAAAAGTAACTGCATGTGAATCTACAATTATCTAACAATTTAAAAAACTAATTAACAAGTGTCCAAAATACATGATATTTGTTAAAAGGCAAGCCTATGAAAAACATGATACGTTATTAAGGATTAGGCAAATGTTGTTGTTACTTGCTTTTCTGCTTTTGGGGGCCAAGTGCTGGTTACTAAGTTTCCCAGCCTCTTCCGAAGGCCGTCCTTCCTCCACACAACTGCAAGAAGAGGCCTTTTCAATGTCGACCCTTACTTTACCCCTCCACCCCGGTCCCATTTTGGGGAATAGAGAAGCGATTTGGGAGGATTAGACTGAGGGACTCATGCCTCCAGCAGATGGGCTGGCGGAAGAGCAGTCAGTGCTGTGGGAGATGCTGCGGGGAGGAGTGTGTCTGCGAGGAAGGACTGCTGGCTTCAGCACCTCCCGATTGGAACTTCGTGATGGAATCCTTGGCACACCAATGCTAAAAACCAAGGGTGAAAAAAATCACCCCAGAACCTACTAGAGTGATACTGTGGAGGATCTGTGGGCTGAACCGTCAGGCTCGCCACTGCCCTGTATCAGCATGGGGAACTGATATCCCATGGCAGGGCCACTGGGTAGTGGCTGGTGCTAAGTGGGGGTGTGGGGTGCGTTCTTTGGTTCATTTTCCACTGATGATTTGGAAACTGGGCTACATAAGAGCACCCAGAAGTGCTTATTAAGAACCACCTGTGCTCTGCTGGTTCCTGAGGTGCCAGATTCCCTCCAGGGAAATGTTGACCTTTATGATAGACTATCTTATGACCAAAAGTTTTGCAGCATTAAAATGTGATCCGTCTCATTAGGTTGTCATATGAAGCCTATAAATAACTCCAGAAATGAGATCCTGTGACAAGTATTTATTTTCAATCTTATTATTTAACATAAATATTGACTATTTATAGCCAGGTCATCAAGGTGGCCATTGCTTCCCCCTCCCTATTATTTCCCTCACTCTGACTTGGGAAGTGGGGACTTGAACCTGGAAGAGTAAGAGAGGTCCAGTGGGGTGGCCCCATCCCCTTCTTGGAACCTGGTCTCCTTAGGGACAGAAATTTTCCTCACCCCGTTTATATTCTGGTTATCTTGCTGAGAAGCCTGTTGAGTCTTCTCCATCTTGATATTCTTATACGTGCATGATGTTTTCTCTCCCAGTACGTTTGACTTTGAAAGAACCGTGAAGGCTCTGAGATTTTACCCTTCTTGCAAGCTAGCAATCATTTTCCCTGGTGCTGGCAGAACATAGGAGATTCCTGGGTCAGAGACAAAGGACAGTTTGTTACTGACAGCAGTAAAAGTAGCCATGGTAGCTGCACTTTTGTGCTAGTTCCCTGAGCCCCAGTTCCCCCGGGGCAATGTGAAGAGGGTCAGGTGATGCCTGCATGTGAATCCACCACAGAGAGGAAGTCTGAACTTAAGGAACCCAAAGTTTCTGTAAGCAGGTGTGAAAGGAAAATAAAAACTTGGGACCCCAATTACTCTGCCAAAGGGAAAAATTAAGCTGAAAGCTGAGTCGTGCAAGAAACTGCCTTTCCTTTTGTTCCTAAGCAGACAGCTAGAGATGAAAGGTAAAATAGCTCCAATTTGTTTTCCTGAATTAACTCCTCCCTGAAATTGTGCAGTGATGGCCTAGTCTCACCTCTACTGCTACCAAGCCATGTGGCTGTGTGTTGCAGCCATGGATAAATGACATTTGACTCTTCCTTCAAGAAACACCTGCTGTTGGGCTGTGAGGAGCACACGTAGCTGACAGCCTCCAGCTGTGGCACTTTCCGGAGTCCCTGCAGCATTTAAGCTGAAGCTGTATTTTTCTTAGGCCGTCCTCAACCAATGCCTGAAGATGACAGGGCAATGAGGCCTGGACATCTCTGCCCACTGTAGGGCTTCTCTATGTTCTCTCTGTGCTGGGGCTTCCTGTGGGACTGGCGAACACTCTCTCTTGGCTGCACCATCAGCTGAGGCTCTCCTACCCCATCTTTTTTCCTTCGCTCTCACCTAGTAGAGGTGTCAGCCTGCACCATGGTGTGAAGGTTTTCTTTCTCTGTATATCTTGCTTTCTCTCCCCATATCTTAGGTGTTACTTCCAATAAATCATTTGCATTTCAAACTCTGTCTTGCTGTGTGCTTTCCAAAGGACCAAACTGACACACTTGATAGAAACAATCGCTCAACTGAGTGGATTAGAAGGATTATCTAATGAATGTGAGGCTGAGCGAGGTTTCCCCTAAGACTCCCTCTGAGCTTCTGTGGGGAAGCTCTGAAGTATTGCCCACCTTAGGGATATTTTAACATTGACTTCCTGTTTCCTAGGAACCTGTTCACAACCCATCAACTTCTTCCACGAACCAGGGACAGATTTTGTTTGAGCCCATGTCCATGGATTTCTAGAGTTGCTATTTGCTCTTGTTCATCCTTTGAGGGTTCAGCTCAAGGTTGCCTCCTTGCCCAGGTCCCCCAATACCTTCCTCTTTCATAACTCTAGTTTGTAAATATCCATATCCCCTGTTAGATGGTAGCTTTTATGGATGCAGGATCCACATTGTTGGATCAGTGGCCAGAACAATGCACATAGTTGGTGCTACATAAAAATTTGCCAAAGGAATAACAAATGACAGATGCTCCAAATGATTAATTTGCTATGTCCTGAGTCTAAAAATGATTCCAACTGGCTATTTATACTCCTCAATTCTTTTTGCTTATTCTTCTCTCAAATATCCTCAGGGAGTTAGCTTATAAAACATTGTCATCCTTGTCTTAAAAATTAGCAGTATTACTTGGCACTCACAGTGAGTTATCAATTGTCACTCCTGCAGTGGAAGAGAATCTGAGTAACCTCCTAGTTGGTGACATTCAGGAGCTGTAGATGTCACACAACAGAATTCATAGGCTCTGAAAGGTTTATCAGCATCTATATGGGAGTCATTCCAGCCCAAACTATGCTGAGACATGAACTTTCACGTGGTCACCTCTGGAAAAACCCACAAAGACGAGAAAGGAAGTCCTTAAGGCTAAGGACTTCCCCAGAGAAGAAACAGTTGGATTTGTTGGAACTCTATTTGTTGCTGAGACGTGAAATTTCTTTGATCAGTCCGAGGGCCATTTCTGAAACCACAGTGATCTTCCACTCCCCTGTCTTTTCCTGGAATGGGCCCTGATAATTTCAAAACATTCCTATTTTTTCTGCAAGCCAACACCCTTCCTAAGTACACAATGTTTATGGGCGGTCAGACGGTTTGGCATATTTTTCAAACCTTTGGGGATGGCAAGTTCAGGTTGTCTGTACTGTTATAGAGCATACCTAATAACCCACACCTCAAGACTTGATTTTAAGGTTAGCAAGTCACGAGAATGCTCTTTGAATCCCCCTGCAAGTTTCGTCACCTCATCTCCATTTCCCTTTAACTATGGCCAGCCAAACTGTAACCTGAGATTAGGGTTGCTGTCAGAGAAAACAAAGGATAATAAATCAATACATTGGCACCATGCCCCATACTACGATTTTGCAAGAAGTGGGCATGCTTGCTCAATGAAAAATTTCCCCATAACCAGTCATGACTCATTCCCACTTGCTGCTTGCATGGTTTGGGAAAACAGTCTTTCCTTATTTTTTTCTGTATTAACATGAAACAGCATCTTTCAAGCTCATCATCAATACTTGGTCTTGCAAACTTCCTGACAGCCACCTTCAACCTTTTGATCGCTAATCCTGTGTTGCTTCACTACCATGATCATTACTAATGCTGAGGTGTTTGAGCTTTATTTTTCCTCTGCATTTAGTCAATTGTTTTAAATAAATAAAAAATGTGATAATACTGTATGAATTGTTTAATATTCTGCCTTTTTTCCTCAGTATTTTATTGTGAGAATTTCTCCATTGCTGCTAAATATCTTCAACATATCACTTCTATTTGTTGTGAGATATTTATTATAGTATTATACCATGGGTCATAACTTATTTGGTCATCTCTTACGTTTTGACATTTAGAGTGTTGTTAAAATTATACTGTTATAAGTAATGCTACAATGAATCTCATTTGATATAAATCTCTGTGTAGTTGTTAGGATCATCTAAGCTTAAGTGGATAAACATCCTTTGTTGGACATTTTGTTCACATCCTTTGTAAGAGAACAAGAAATAAAGCTTTGTTATGTTAAGCCACTGAGATTTTGGGGCTGTTTGTTATTAGCTGTATTTTGCATAGTTAGTCAGTGACCAGGCTGAAGAAGTGCCAGCATTGCCATCCTCCCTCCAGAATCTGCACAGAGAGCCCAGAGTCAATGGGAACTCGTAGGTGCCGGGCTTACCATGTAGGAAACTCTTCCTTTTCATCCGCAGCCCATTGACCCATGCCAGTCACCTGGCCCCATCTACCTGTGAAGGAGGGGGGTTTGTATTTTTCCATATACCCAACACAGAAGAGAACAAGATGTGCATGGGCAATGATAACATCCTCCCTGCATGAGGGTATGGCTTTTAGTTAAGGTAGATGTCCTAGAATGGGAGTTATTGAGTTTTGCCAACTTATTTTTGTTTTCTAAGACACACCATTTTTATAGTTCTACCAGCTTGTTTTCTGCCCTTGCAAAGCCACAAATGTTACCACTTTATACTCTTTGCTGATCTAAGAGGTAAAAAAATGCTATCTCCTTGTTGTTTTCATTGTTCATATTAAATCTTAAAGTTTTGTAGCTACATTATTATTTTGTAGATACATTATCATTATTATTGAGAGGAAAGATTATTTTCAGATGTCTGCTATTCATTTGCATTTTACAAGTGTTCAGTAGAGTTATAAAACAATTACCCTGAAAATTCTCTGAGTATCTCATGCCTGTGTCTATGTTAGACCTTAAATATTTTAAAACAATCCTGGCAGCCGGGTGCGGTGGCTCATGCCTGTAATCCTAGCACTTTGAGAGACTGAGGTGGGTGGATCACTTGAGGCCAGGAGTTCGAGACCAGCCTGGCCAACATGGTGAAACCCCGTCTCTACTGAAAATTCAAAAATTAGTCGAGTGTGATGGTGGATGCCTGTAATCCCAGCTACCCAGGAGGCTGAGACAGGAGAATTGCTGGAACCCAGGAGGCTGAGGCTGCATTGAGCCAAGATTGCGCCACTGCACTCCAGCCTGGATGACAGAGCAACAGAGGGAGACCCCATCTCAAAACAAACAAACAAACCCTGGCAATGGTCTTAGCACCACTCATCCTTGCTCTCCCTATGGCAGTGTTGGCTCTGGAGTGCAGATCTGTCTCTGGGATCTTCCCGTATCTTGTAACTTATCTTGGGTCTCAGTTCCCTCGCCTTAGCAAGGCTTAAAAAAAAAAAAAAAAAAAAAAAAAAAAAAAACTTCCAACAAAAAACCCACTCCCTATTGTTTGGGTCCTGTGCGAAGAATGGAAAGTTCAGGAATGTCCAGAGCACTTCTGCAGACAATCTGGGTTGGATAGTAAGGGAATGGTGGTGGTTTAAATGAGGAATTTTGTTAATACCCAATAAAAGTCCCACAGAAAAATTTAATTTTAGAAGACAATCTCAAAGAAACAATTGTGGATATATGTGGAACTCAGCATCTTCTCAGTTATAGGATTCAGCAGGCACAGCCAAGAATTTCAGAAACTAGAACTCTCAGATAGAGGTTAATTGCTAGTGAACAACTCAGTGGATGAGAGAAACTATGGAATAGACACAGACTGGTCTAAAGGCCAACTAAAAAATATATGCATTATGTTCAAGCAGCAGACATGGAATATTTGTGGCCATTAACCATGTCCTAACCAGAAAACAAATATTTATTAAACAAAAAGTTAGTAGTTACACAGACTCATTTTTTCTGATTATAATGAAATTTAGTTAAAAAAATCACTTAGTATATACATATGCATACATCCACATACATATATTTAGAATGGAGTGATAAAACATTATATTTTAAAACTTTGGAATTAGTTTGTTCCTGCATTGCTATAAAGAAATACCTGAGACTGGGTAATTTATAAAGAAAAGGGGTTTAATGGGCTCAGAGTTCCATGGGCTGTACAGAAAGCATGATATTGGCATCTGCCAGGTCTTTGGGGAGACCTCAGCAAACATACAAACATGGCAAAAGGTGAGGTGAGGAGCCTGCACTTCATGTGGTTGGAGCAGGAGGAAGAGAGAGATGGGAGAGGTGTTACACACTTTTAAACAACCAGACCTCACAATAACTTACTATCATGAGAACAGCACTGAGGGGATGGCGCTAAACCATTCATGAAGCACCACTCCCATGATCAACTCACCTCCCACCAGGTCCCACTACAGCATTGGGGGTTACAACTGAACATGAGATTTGGGTGGGGACACGGATCCAAACCGTATCAGGAATGCAGCTAAACTAGTATTTGGAAGAAAATAAACATTGACATCAGAGGAGAAGAAATGTTCAAACTTAATAGCAAAGTGGAAAACTCAGGAAGACATAAAATTTTAAAACCAAGTAAAACTACAGAATATAGAAGGATGAAGTCACAATAAATAATAGGAAAAATGGATGAAATAGAAAACAAGTATGAAATAGAGTCAACAAATCCAACAGCTGGTTCTATAAGACAACACATAAAATAGACAAATTTAATCAATATAGATTGCAAGGGGGAAAAGAAACCAAACTGAGAAGACACAAATAAACCACACTAGGAATAACCAAAGGTACAGCATGAGAGATAGAGACTAAAAGGAAGACAGCAATAAGAACAACAGCAGCAACAAAACCTACAAAAACACAGAGAGATGACTAATCACCTCAAAAATGTAACTTAGAAAAACTAAAAAAAATAACCTGAATAGATTTTAATCATTAAAGTAATAGTTTAAAAATCTACTCTGGTTAATATCATACACAAAATGCTAGGACCAGATGTTTTCATAAGAGAATTCTACTAAACATTCAAAGAACAGTTATCCCTATAGCATACAGAATGTTTCAGAGAATAGAAAGGAGGGCCTACTCTGACTCATTTTCTGAGGCTACTTTATTTTTTATACAAAGCAGACAGGAAAGGGAAGGTCACCTTCCTTAGAAACCTAGGAAAGAAAATCCTAATAGATACTAGCAGAGTCCAGCAATTTGTAAAAATAAATAGATCCTGATAAATCTAAGTTATGTAAGGAATATATTACTGGCTTTACATCTGAAAATTTATCAGTGTAATTCACCACATTAACAGTTTAAAATTCTACGTTTATTTATAATACAAACTTACAGGAAATGGGGAAGAGAAACAAAGGGTTTTAACCTGGTAGAAAGCATCTACCAAAAAAATGTATGGCCAGCAGCATAAATGGTGAAACATTGCACAAATCTCTTTAAAGTCAAAAAACTCTGTGATTGTGTGCTATCATTCTTTTCATCCAACATTTTACTGAGCTACTGTCATAAGATACTAAAAGGAAATAAGTATAAGAATTTCCAAAGGGGAAGCAAAACTGAAATGATCTGTGAATGGTAAGATGGTTTACATAGAAAATCCAAGGGTATCTACAGATGAATGTTTACAATCAGGGAGGAATTTTAGCCATCTCGCTGGATGTGTGTAATATATATGAAAATTAATGTGTTATCCATTGCAGCAGATAACATAAAATGCAATTTAAGAAACATGCCATTTATAGTGGCAACAAAAATATATAGTAACTACGGATATAGCTAACAAAAGCTATGAAAGGTATTTGTGAAGAAAATTTCAAAATGTTATTGGAGTACATAAAAGGAGACTTGCATAGATGAGGCAATGAAGATCTTCATGAATGAAGAGACTCACAGCACAAAGATGTCCATTTCCTCAAATGTTTCCAAGGATCCATTGAAACTTCAAACAATGTCCAACAAGTAACTTTTAGAAATTTAACAAGCTAATCAAAAACTCACGTGGAAGAAGAAACAGTAAAGAATAATCAAGACTGATCAAGGTGGGAAGATTTGCTTACCACATGTTTGGACTTCTTTAAAAAATAGGTCAGAGGAACAGAATAGAGAACTTAAAAATAGACTCGTACGTACATGGAAAATTAACAGGACAGAGGTGTCCTTATGAATCAATGAGAACATGACGAGCAGCTTAGTCAGTACTGCTGAGGGAAGTGTTGGAAAAACAATTAGATTTTCCCCTTACACCACCACCAACCATAAGGTGGATTAAAGAACTAAAAGTGAAAAATGAAATAAAAAAAAAGTGTATATATAGGAGAAGGTATTTATAATCCAGAATTGACAAGTTTTCCCAAAACACAAAAGGCAAAATTATAAAAAAACTTCATTCATTTGGCTATATTAGAGGTAAAAGCAAGCACAAAAGGCAATATGAAAAAGGTGGAGGGTGGAGCAGGATGGCTCACCCCTGTAATCTCAGCATGTCAGGAGACTGAGGCGGGAGGGTGACTTTATCCCAGGCGTTCAAGGCTGCAGTGAGCTACGATCAAGCCACTGTATTCCAGCTTGAGTATCAAAGTGAGACCCCATCTCTAAAAACAAACAACAAACAAACAACCTCAGTGGAAATACAGGTTTTAGTCCAGGAGATAATACTTGCTAACATATAACTGACCAATAATTAGCATCTAAGATATATAAAGAACTCTTTCAGTTTTTAAGAAAAAACCAACAATTCAATTGAAGAATGGGCCAAAGAATACAGGCAATTCACAGGAGACATATCCCCAAAGACCAGCAACATGAAAATCTGCTCGCTGTTACTGGTAATCAGGAAGATGAAATTGAAATAACAAGTAGATTGGAAAAAGTAAAAGTTGGCAGTACTCTATGTGGGCGGGGACATAGGGAGTCAGGAACTCTCTGACTTTGAGAGTAGGAGGGTGAATTAGAAGACCACGGAACTCTCTGACTTTGAGAGTAGGAGGGTGAATTAGAAGACCACGGTGATAGGCAATTTGGCAATATCTGGTTGGACATGAATCCCTTACTGAGAATTCCACTGCCAGGCGAAAACCTAGAGAAACTCATACAGATGCTGAGAGAGTCATGCTCTAGAATGTTCATAACAAGGTAGATTATGATAGTAGAAAATGCATAAACAATTTAAACACACATATACAGAAGAATGGATCAATAAATTGTAGTGAGGTGTATATACTGTGAACTGTTTTCCTTTTTTTTCAAAAAAACTTTTATTTTAGGTTCGGGGTACATGTGCAAGTTTGTTATATGGGTAAACTTGTGTCACAGGGCTTTGTTGTACACAATATTTCATTACCCCGGTACTAAACCTGATACCCAATAGTTATTTTTTCTGCTCCTCTCCCTCCTCCCACCTTCCGCCCTCAAGTAGGCCCCCATATCTGTTGTTCCCCTCTATGTGTCCATGTGTTATCATGCTTTAGCTCTCACTTGTAAGTGACAATATGTGGTATTTGGTTTTCTGTTCCTGCATCAGTTTGCTAAGAATAATGGCCTCCAGCTCCATCCATGTTCCTGCAAAGAACATGACCTCATTCTTTTTATGGCTGCATAGTATTCCATGGTGAATATGTACTACATTTTCTTTATCCAGTCTACCACTGTTGGGCATTTAGGTTGATTCCATGTTTTTGCTATTGTGAATAGCGCTGCAATGAACATACACACGCATGTGTCTTTATGGAACTATCTGTTTTTCTATTCAGTAAAATGAATGAATTAACATTGATAAGCCTCAAAAACATAATGTTGACTAAAACAAATGATTTACGGAGGGATATTTACAACATGACAACATGTATAATTTTATAAGGCAAAATATTATATATTGTTCATGGATACATAATAAAGAGTAAACATATAAAATATGTGTGGGACATATGAACTCCACAATTAGGGTGGCAGTTACTTTAGGGCATGGGTAGTGGGGATGTGATTGGTGAGGAGTATTCAAGAGCCTTCAACTGCAATGTAAAACTTTATTTCTTATGCAATAAAAGATCTGTCTGAAGCAAATATGATGAAAACTTCAGATCTTACAAAGTTTAGTAGATTATGGAATTTTGTTATATTCTTTTTCTTTTTCTTGTTAAGTATGGCCTCAATGCCATACAGCAGGTATTAAAACTTACTCATTTTCTATAACTGAAACTTTATACCCCTTGAACAGCAACCCCTTCCATATTCTGCTCCCCCTGCCCCTGGCAACCAGCATTCCTCTCCCTGTTTCTATGAGTTTAACTCATATAAGTGGAGTCATGCAGTATTTGCCCTTTTGTACCTGGCTTATCTAATTTACCATAACATCTTCCAGGTTCATCCATGTTATCACAAATGGCAGCATCTTCTTTATTAAGGCAGAATAGTATTTCTTTGTGTGTATATGTACCACATTTTCTTTATCCATTCATTTGTTGATGGACCTTTAGGCTGTTTCTAAACTGGCTACTGTGAATAATGCTGCAACAAACTGATGGTATGGATATCTCTTTGAAATCCTTATTTCAATTCCTTTGGATATATACTCAGAAGTGGGATTGCCGCATCATATAGTTGTTCCACTTTTAGTTTTTTGAGGAACCTCCATGCTGTTTTCCATCACAGCTGCACCAATTGACATGCCCACTAACAATGTACAAGGACGTCTATTTTTCTACATCCCCACCAACACTTACCTTCTGTTTCTTTGTTTAATAAAAGTCATCAGAAAAGGTGTGAGGTGATATGATTGGCATTTCCCTAGATATTCATTGAGCATATTTTCATATACCACTTCACTGTTTGTATATTTTCTTTGGAGAAATATCTATTCTTTTGCTCATTAAAAATAAATTTTTTTGGTTATTGTATTGTAGGAGTTTCTTGCATATTTTGGATTTTAACCTCTTATAGAAATATGCCTTGGAAATATCTTATTCTATTTCATAGTTTGCCTTTTCACTCTGCTGTTTGTCTCCTTTGCTGTGTGGAAGATCTTTAGTTTCATGTAGTCTCATTTGTCTATTTTTACTTTTGTTGCTTGTGCTTTTGGTATCATATTAAAGTAATCACTGCCAAGACCAACACCATGGAGATTTTCCCATACATTTTCTTCTACAAATGTTACAGTTTCAGGTCTTATGCTTATACCTTTAATCCATTTTGAGTTGATTTTTTGTATTATGTCAGATAGTTTCGATTTTCTTCTTTTGCATGTGGATATCCAATTTTCTCAACACCTTTTATTGAGGAAACTATCCTTTTCCCATTGTGTATCCTTGGCACTCTTGTCACAGGTCAGTTGAGTGTATATGTATGGGTTTATTTGCGAGCTCTCTATTCTGTTCCATTGGTCTGTATGTCTTTTTTATACCAGTACCATATGTTTTAATACTATGGCTTTGTAATATATTTTGAAATCAGGAAGTATTATGAAAGCAGCTTTGTTCTTCTTTCTCAAGATGGCTTTGGCTATTCAGGATCTTTCATGGCTCCCATGAATTTTAGGATTTTTTTTTCTGTTTCTATAGAAAAAGCTGTTGGGATTTTGATCGAAATTGCATTACATCTGTAGACCACTTTGGGTCATATATTCTTAACAGGAACATTTTAACAACAGTAAGGCTTCCTATCCATGAACATAGGATGTATTTCTATTTGTTTGTGTCTTCTTTAATTTCTTTCATCAACATTTTGTAGTTTTTAGTGTGGAAGTCTTTCCCTTCCTTGCTTAAATCTATTTCTAAGTATGTTACTGTTTTTTATGAGGTTGTAAATGGATTTTTTTCCTTAATTTTTGGGGCATAGTTTGTTGTTAGTGTATTAAAATACAACCAGTTTTTGTAGGTAGATTTCATATCCTGCAACTTTACTGAATTCATTTATTAGTTTTAACCTGTGTGTGTGTGTGTGTGTGTGTGTGTGTGTGTGTGTGTATGTAGTCTTTAGGTTTCTCTACATATATCATGTCAACTGTAAACATATAATTTTACTTCTTCCTTTTCAATTTGGACATGTTTTTCTCCTTCCTTAGTAATTGTTCCGACTAGAACTTCTGGTACTATGTTGAACAGAAGTGGTAAGAGTGGGCATCCTTGCCTTGTTCCTAATCTTAGAGGAAAGCTTTCAGTTTGTCACTATTGAGTATGATGTTAGTGATGGGCTTTTCACATGTGGCCTCTATTATGCTGTGGTAAATTTCTTCTATACCTAGGTTTTTGAGAAGTTTTATCATGAAAAGGTGTTAATTTTTTCAAATGGCTTTTCTATATCTATTGAGATGATCATGTGATTTTTATCCTTTATTCTGTTAGTGTGGTGTGTCACATTTATTGATTTGTATGTGTTGAACCATCCTTGAATTCCAAGGATAAATCCCACTGGATCATAATGTATGATCCTTTTAATAGGCTGCTGAATTCAATTTGCTAGTATTTTATTGAGTGTTTTGCATCTATGTTAATCAAGAATGAACATAAAAATAAAGGATCTGTAGTTTTTTTTCTTGCAGTATCTTTGTCTGGCTTTGGAATTGAGGTAATTTTAGCTTCTTAAAATAAGTTTGAAAGTATTTCCTTTTCCTTTTCTTCATTTTTTTAGAGAAGAGTTTAAGAAGAACTGGTGCTAATTATTTAAATATTTGGTAGAATTCACCAGTGAAGACATGTGGTCCTGGGATTTTGTTTTGGGAAGGTTTTGATTACTGATTCAATCTTCTGAACTTATTATTAGCCTGTTTAGATTTTCTAATTCTTCATGATTCAGTATTAGTAGGTTGTATGCTTCTAGGAATTTGTCCATTTTTTTCTGGGTTATCCAATTTATTGGCATATATTTATTCCTAATAATGTCTTAGAATTCTTTTTATTTCTATGATATTGGTTATAATGTCTCCTTTTTTATTTCTGATTTTATTTAATTAAGTCTTCTCTCTTTTTTTCTTAGTCTAACTAAGGGGTTGTCAGTTTTATTTGTCTTCCCCAAAACCAAATGTTTAGTTTCCTTGATATTAAAAATTTTTTTGTTCTCTATTTTGTTTACCTCTGCTGTAATAATTATTATTTCCTTCCCTTTGCTCACTTTGGCTCAGTTCATTCTAGTTCCTAGAGCTCTAAAGTTAGGTTGTTGATTTGAGATCTTTCTTTTTTAATGTCGGCGTTTATTGCTATAAACTTTCCCTTATAACTGCTTTTGCTGCATCCCATAAGTTTTGGTATGTTGTGTTTTCATTTTCATTTGTTTTGAAATATTTTCTTATTTTCCTTTCGATTCCTTCTTTGACTCAATGGTTATTCAGTATTGTGTTGTTTAGTTTCTATATATTTGTGAATTTTCCATTTCTCCTGTTGTTGATTTCTAATTTTATTCCACTATAGTTTAAAAAGATACTTGGCATGATTTCAATCTTCTTAAATTTGTGACCTAACATGTAATCCATCCTGGAGAATGTTCCATTTGAGCTTGAGAAGAATGTGTATTCTGCTGCTACTGGATGAAATATTCTGTACATGTTTATTAGGTTCATTTGGCATGTACTGTTGTTAAACCTACTGTTTTCTTATTGATTTTCTGTGTAGATGTCCTACTTATTATAGAAAGTGGGCTATTGAAGTCTCTTACTATTACATTGCTGTCAATTTCTCTCTTCAGACCTGTCAATGTTATCTATTTAGGTGCTCTGATGTTGTATATATACAGTGTATATTTACACTTGTTATATCTTCCTGATGAATAGACCATTTTATAGTTATACACTGACCTTCTTTGCCTCTTTGGACAGTTTAAGCATATTTTGTTTGTTATTAATACAGCCACCCCCACTGTCTTCTGGTTTCTATGTGCATGAAATATTTTTTTCTATCCCTTCACTTTCAGCCTGTGTATGTCCTTAAATCTAAAGTTAGTCTCTCCTAGATAGCACACAATTAAATCTCTAATCCACTGTTATTAAAAATCCATTCAGCTATTTTATATCTTTTGATTAAGATGTTTAATCCATTTTTATTTTAAAGAAATTATTGATAGTCAAGGACTATTGTCATTTCATTTGCTTTGTTTGTTTTGTAGTTCTTTTGTCCCCTTTTCGTTTTTTCACTGTCTTCTTTTGTGATCTGATGATTTCTTGGTAGCAATATGTTTTGCTTCCTTTCTCTTTTTATTTTGTGTATCTACCATAGGTAATTTCTTTGTGGTTATCATAAAGCATATTTATATAAATCATCTTATTTCAAGCTATTTCAAGCTTTCAATCATATACAAAAACTATATTCTTACTCTCCCCACGTTCCACTTTATGTAAATGATAGCACAATTTATATCTTATATATTGTGTATCCATTAACACATTTTTGTAATTATAGCTATTCTTTTTTTTTTTTTTTTTTTTTTTTTTGAGACAGAGGTTTGCTCTTATTGCCCAGGCTGGAGTGCAATGGCACGATCTTGGCTCACCACAACCTGCACCTCCTGGGTTCAAGTGATTCCACTTCCTCAGCCCCCCGAGTAGCTGAGATTCAGGCACGCACCACCACGCCCAGCTAATTTTGTAGTTTTAGTAAAGATGAGGTTTCTCCATGTCAGTCAGGCTGGTCTTGAACTCCCGAACTCAGGTGATCCGCCTGCCTCGGCCTCCCAAAGTGCTGGGATTATAGGCATGAGCCACCCCGCCGGCCTAATTATAGCTATTCTTAATACTTTTGTCTTTTAACTTCTATACTAGAGTTAAAAGAGATTTACAAGCTTTTATTACAGTATTGGTATTATGTATTTGTTTCCATATTTGCCTTTACCAAATTAACATTTGCATATGCTTTCATGTTATTGTTTAGCACCCTTGCATTTCAACTTGAAGAATTGCCTTCAGCATTTCTTATGAGGCAGGTCTTGTACTGATGAGCTCCTTCAGCTTTTGTTTATTGCCTCTAATAGATTACTTTGTGAAGTACTTAAAATCCTTTATACACAAAGTCATATCATCTGTGAATATAGTTTTACATCTTGTTTTCTTTTATTTCTTTTCTTGCCTAATTGTGATAAAAGAACATCTTTGTCTTGTTAAAAGACACATACTCTAGGGTAAAACAAGGGTAGCCTGATGCCTCATTGACTCAGAATTGAAAGGAGTCTTAGAAATCATTTACTCACTCATTCCTTTATTTGTCAAATATGTACTCAGCGCTCACCAAGGGCTAGATGCTGGAAGGACAGCAGAGAGAAGACCCCTGCCCTCATGGAATTGACAGTCAGAGGGCAGGGACGTGCATCCTCCCTTTGTCCACACCTCTCTGCCTCCTGCCCGTTAGTTGCTTAGCAGCTGGCTGGGTAATTGGATCAGTTGTCATGATATTACAGGGCTTATGTACAAGAAACCCTTATTTTACTTAACCATGGCCCCAAAGGGCAAGAGTGGTGATGCTGGCAATTCACATATGCCAAAGAAAGCCTTAAAGTGCTTCCTTTAAGTGAAAAGATGAAAGTTCCAACAATAAGCCAAGTAAAGTATTGTATGCTGAAGTTGCTGAGATCTCTTTAGGAACAAATCTTCGCCCTGTGAAATTGTGAGGAAGGAAAAAGAAATTCATGCTACTTTTGCCGTTGCATCTCCAACTGCAAAAGTTATGGCCACAGTGCAGATGAGCGCTTTGTGTAGGGGTTGGTACTACCCGCGGTTTCCGGCACCTGCTGACGGTCTTGGAATGTGTCCCCTGTGGATAAGGGAAGACCGCTGTAGTTATTACTGTCCCCAGTATAGAGATGGGGCTTCTGAGGCTTAGAGAGGTTAAATAAATTACCTATAAAAGCAGCCAGGAAGGGATGTCACAAAGAACCCGTGCCTCCTGCTTGTAAGAAACTTTAGAACCCAGAAAAAGGTTTTGGCATTTCCATCAGAAACTCTATTGGATAACCTTTCACAACAGTGACAGACTGGAAATGTCAATGGGACAACTCACACTTGCTTATGCTCTTGAAGTGGAAAAAAAAGTACAACAAAACACAACTCCTGCTGTAAGGCAGACCTCGGGCACCGAGAGAAGCCTGCCACCATCCTGTCTCTCTGATGACTCAAGTGCAGAAACGTACTAGATTTTTGAATATGTGGGTTTGATTTGTGACAAGTTGCTGATGTGCTTTGGCAACATGTCTACTCATTCCACTCAATTAGACAGCTAGAAATTACTGATCAAGCATGGAGGGATTTTTGTGAAGTTTTTAAAGAGACTCAACATGGAAATTTAACTATGGCAGTAGGTTGCAAAGAAAAGAAAACTAGCATATCATTTCCTTCTTTTGATGAATTAGATTTGAACTTTAAAGTAAAGGAAACCAATCTGGTTTCTCTCTTCTGAAGTCTTTCTTATCCATATGTAATCTTCATGGTGTAGAAAGTGAAAGCCCCAGGCTAATGGTGGAGTCAATTGTGAGGTGGTTTGAAGCAAAACTCTGGGCTGTGCCACGTGGACTTGAATCTCTGCCACTCACCTGCTGAGTGACGTTGGAGACATTACATAAGCAACTTGTGCCTCAGTGTCCTCATCTGTCACAGACGATAATAACCCTCCCAGAGTTATTGTAAAAATGAAATAAAGAAAAATACGTAAAGCGCTCAGAACGGAGCCTATCATAGAGGAGCACTTTATAAACGTGTGTGATTATAATTTCATCCTCAATTGGAAGATACTGGCTGATTTAAACTCCAAATTTATTATTGCTGATACTGTGAGTGGGCGAGATATTTTATAACATAATCTTTTAAAAGAGGCACTTTAATTGGGTGAAACAGGATACTGGGATCCTTCCATACTTGTCACTTTCAAACTCAAAGACTGTGTCACTAACTGAGGGGTGGTTATCCTTACCTACAGGTGGTCTCTCCACTCCTGGACCTGGAGGAATACCTAAAGGTATATGAGGAAAAAATCCTCAAGGATAGAGAAGTTTTTACCTGCCTCTGGGAATAATTTGAAATAGTAATCTTGGGATTTCTCTTCTTATCTTTCTTTTAGACAGGGTCTCACTCTGTCACCCAGGCTGGAGTGCAGTGGCGTAATCTCAGCTCACTGCAACCTCTGCTTCCCAGGTTTAAGTGATTCTCCTGCCTCAGCCTCCCGAGTAACTGGGATTACAGACACGTGCCATCATACCCAGCTAATTTTTATATTTTTGGTAGAGACAAAGTTTCACCATGTTGGTCAGGCTGGTCTCGAACTCCTGACCTCAAGTGATCCTTTTACTTTAGACTCTCGAAGTGCTGGGACTACAGACGTGAGCCACTGTGCCTGGCCAATCCTGGGATTTCTGTAATTTCTCAGAGCTATTCATTAAAAAATTGAGCATCTACTTCTAATATGTTCCAGACACTGTACTAAGTGCCAGAAACCATTTGAAGGCTCCTAACATTTTAAAATATGTTTGTGATTATGTTTGTAACTCAAGGATCCTGGAGGTCAGAAACCTGTTCTTTTGTTTTGTTTTGTTTTGTTTTGTTTTGTTTTGTTTTAAGATGGTGTCTCGCTCTGTCTCCAGGCTGGAGTGCAGTGGCACCATCTCGGCTCACTGCAACCTCTGCCTCCTGGGTTCAAGCGATTCTCCTGCCTCAGCCTCCCAAGTAGCTGGGACTACAGGCATGCACCCCCATGCCCAGCTAAATTTTTGAATTTTTAGGACAGACAGGGTTTCACCATGTTGGTCAGGACGGTCTTGATCTCTTGACCTCGTGATCTGCCGGCCTTAGCCTCACAAAGTGCTGGGATTACAGGCATGAGCCACCGTGTCCAGCCCCTGATTTTAAATACGCTTGTCCAAAGGAGGTAATTAACTTTTGGGTAAGTCTATATGCTTATCTCTTCTTCCCGTCTATAAGTTGCTCCTCTTACCTGTGGCCTGCCCCCGGCCATCACCCTGACTTGCCCTAGGGATGGATTTGTACCCAAGCAGAGATTCTCTCTGCCAGGAAATGGCAATAGAAACTTGGACGAGGAGAATCAGTTGGGCACCATGGGTGTTTGAATGGAGGGGCCACGCAGCGCCTTCTGGGCTGGTCTGTAGGGGTTCAGGCAGGTCAGGGGGAGCAGAGAAGCCACCAGTCAGAGAAGGAAGTTGTTTGCAGAGAGAAGCAAACTAGGAAAACTAGAAGTCCCACAGAAGACCTCAGGAGTACCCCAGGGACTGGGTTAGGGCTGTTTTGGTCGCCAGGGGGCCTTGGAGGCCCTTGGATTGACTCTAAATCCTTGCAACAATCTTCCTCCATAACTGGGCAGCCCAAATGCCTTGTCTAGGGCAGAACACGCTTCCAAAAGATTATCTTGTACTTTCAGGGAAGAAGAAACCAATATATCTCGTTTCCTTGTTATTGTTGATGTTCTCTTTGTTTTTCTTTTGCTTTTGGAGGAAAAGAATGTCAGCTGCCCCATAGAGCCTGCCCAAGCAGTAGAAGCTCCTTGCAGCTAGGCTGAAAATGAAAATAAACAAAATATACAAATATTTCCTAATTTTGCTTGCCAGCCCTCCCACCGTGGAGATGGCCACAATCATAGTCTATATATTGATAGCTCATGATGACACATACAGCTAATTCTAGACTTCTCACGCTCTCCTCAGCTCACAAATGGGCTGAATTTTCAGATGCTTATGGATTCTGGTCCAGCAAATCTGGACAGGTGCCTGGGAGTCTGCATTCCTGGCAGCTCCAGGGCATGTCGGAGTCTCTGTGAATAGGAGGCTCCAGGCATGGGCAATCCTTGAACAGCTGTGGTCTACCTGAGGGGGCTGATGCATTGTGATTACTGTCCCCTGCTCCCAGGAAGACCAATCCAACTTAAGAATATCATATCAGCTACACAACACTTAGGGTAACCTGTTGACTTCAGTGATGGCATAGAGTATGTAGAGGAATGCATAAGAACACTGTTCAGAGAGAGGAGTGTTCCGCTCCCAGCTCTGGTTCCTGTGAGCACAGGAACGTCATTGGCCTTGAGGGAGGGAGAGAGGGGGAGAAAGAGGAGAAGAGAAGGAGAACGGGGCAAAGCATTAACAACTTCAACTCTGGGATCTAGTGAAGGGCACACAGGGGTTCATGTTGCTATTGAAACTTTGCTGTATGACAGTTTTCAAAATAAAAAGCGGAAACGAACAAAAATGGGCCGATAATCTAGTAGGGAGCCCACATATGAAGATACTGCTGCAATCATGGCTGCCAGACTTAGCAGATGAAAACACAGGTGGCCCAGTGCATTGGAATTTCAAAGGAGCACGGAGTCACCTTTAGTAGACGTGTGTCCCAAACACTGCAGATCATTCTTTCAAAACATTTAAGGTGGGAAGCGCCGCAGTGCAGAACCCCGGAGCTCAAGGGGAGAAACTGGGAAGGGGGTGCACGCTGTTGGCTTAGGGAGAGTTCGGGGAGGGCTCTGCTGAGGGATTTGCATTTTCATCCTAAGGTAGGCTGCGAAAGAAAAGGCTTTGTTCCTGCTAAAAGAACTTGCTGTTTAAAGAATTTAACGTTGCAGACTGAGGAGGGTGGGTTTGCAGGAGGCAGGATTGGGGTTCCCCACTCACGCCACAAAGGTCACTGCCTTCTCCTTCTTGGCCTGGCCCAGGAGCTCTGCCCAGCATCCCTGGCTCCCCTTCAGAGCGATGCCATGGCTCAGTCTGACAGCCTTGCTTGGCATTTCCATTGTGGACCTTGGGCATCTCTGGCTCAACTGACATGACTGGAGTGGCACAGAGTGGGAGGATGCACGCTGGTTAAGAGCACAGTCCTGGAGGCAGAGTGCTCTTAACTGGTTCTGGGGTGTAGCTCATGCTGTGATACATGGTATATGGCACATGAGCATGCGCTATGCTGGTGTCCATCTAAAGAAAGAGACTCCAGCCAAATTAATTTAGAGAGTTATTTGGGCCACGGTTGAGGACTGCATCCTGGGACACACTTCCAGGTTGCCTTGGGGAGTGCACCAGAAAACAAAGGAGAGGCTCAAGTACATGCGTGCGTGTGTGCGTGCGTGTGTGTGTGTGTGTGTTTTAGAAGACAGAGAATCGGGGCGAGGGGGGCATTACAAAGTTGTTCCTGAGGAATTCTCATAGGTTTATAGAAGTAACATTGGTTAGTGATTGGCTGTACATGGTTGAGCTCTGGGGTATGAGTTACTGTGTCCTACGTAAGGCATTTTATGGCTCCTTGGAGTCAGTCTGGAGCACACACTGCAAGAGACTTCAAGAAGTAATTACTTAGCTCAAGGGGGGAGTGAGGCGTGACTGCAGTCACACACGGACATATTTCAGTGCCTCTCTGGGCCTGATAATTAAAGGGGGCTCGCATTCCACAGATTAGAAGTTTCTTTCCCTTCTCATTGGTCACTGAGCCTGTTTCCTCTCCTGTAAAGGAGGCTTGTGGTGAGGACTAGACGGGTGCATGCACATGCGGGCCTGAGCTCAGCCTGGCCCTTCCTGTGTGCAGGGAGTGTGAGTTATCACAGTGCTTGGCCTCCTCTTGCTCTCTGGCCTTCTAAGGAAGGTTTGTATTTGCCTGCTTAGGTCCAGGCCCTGTGAAGGACTGCTGCAACCTGACTGGAGAATGGTGAGATAGAAGCAGTGAAAGTGATTGCATTAGGAATGACCAGGGGCATGGCTGGAAGGGAGGAAGGCGAGCTGGGAGTGGAGCCACAGAGAAAGGGGCAGGAGGGGTTCGGAGCAGCAGCTGTGGGACTCGGTGTGGGAGGGTGTGGAAGGCTGGTGTCATGTCTCTGCAGGGGCAGCAGCTCTTGCAGCTTATGGGGGGCTCTGGAAAACACCCACGTGCTTTTCCCAGGTGTTTGCAGGTGACTGTGCAGTCCTACCACGGGAGTCGGGAGTGGTTTGGCCGCACACCCCCCTCTCCCATGTAGAACCCCTTTGGCAGTCAGGCACACTTGGCTTCCAGATTTTAATTCCTCTTTTATTGTTCCCATAACTGCAGAGCATGGATGGAGAGGATGTAGAACAGAACGTTCTCAGAGAAACCATGGGAGGACAAAACGTCCCAGCAGCAGCCTGCTGGTGTGTTTTCTTCCTTTCTACCGGAGTACATATTGGACTTTAATCCTGAGTCCCAGAAGCCCGAGCCTGCTGAGGGGAGGCAGCCTCAGGGCTAGCTAGCTCCTCACTGGGGAGACTTCTCTTTTCCATTTGTACCTAGGGCACTGTTTCTGCATTTCAAGAAAGGAAAGTGGGCAGGAGAGAATCGCAGGGGAGCTGCCACATCCTTGGACATGATGGAATCCAGAACTGGAAGGGATGAGTGAGGGACTGTTCCAGCCATGGCCTTCAACACCCCCTCCCACCACTGTAGGCAACAGGGAGCCCTCCCCCTCCCCTTAAATCCAGGCTGGCCAGGGCCTTGCCTTGACCAATCAGCTCTGGGATTCGGGTGAGGTGAGTGAGGCACTGGCCTTGGGAGTCAAGTTTAATGGAGGCATGGGGGAGCGCAAGAAACTCAGTCATCAAGGTCAATAGTATTTCGATGCAATCATTTAAAAATCAAAATTAATGCAAATACCGTCCATGATGGTTAAATAGAGACAAACGCAGCGATGCAGCCATGAAGGGAAAGGAAATGAGGCCGTGTGGGAAATGAGGTAGTGGGGCCGTGAAGGAAAAGGAAACTGGCTGAAGCAAAAGGAAAAATGAGCAAAACCGACCATCTCTCTGCCCCACAATCTCATCTACTCAGGAAAATCATCAGCTAAACACACACGAAGGGACAAGCCACAAAATCCTGCCCAGTTCTCTTCCAGAGTCAAGAGCACAGCAGCTAAGGACAGGCTCAGGAACAGTTCAGGAGAAGGAGGCCAAGGAGAAGGTGACTGCAGGCCCTCTGGTCCCAGAGCAGCACGGGACACCGGTGTGACAACCTGAGGTTTGGGTAAGGTCTGGAGTTTGGCTCATAGTATTTACCGAAGTTAGTTTCTTGGTTTTGATCACCGCCCCATGGTATGGAAGATGCCGACGGTAGGAGAAGTTGACTGGAGGTCATGCAGGAAATCTCTCTACTATTTTTGCAACTTTCTGTAAGTCTAAAGCTGTTTCAAAATAAAAAAGTAAACACAGACACAGTAGTCCCCCCTTACCCTTGGGGAATAAATTCTAAGACTCCAAAGGGGATACCTGAAACGACAGAGTACTGAACCCTGTCTACACTACGTTTTTTTCCTATACATACACACCTACGGAGACGTTTAATTCATAAATCAGGTACAGTAAAAGATTAACAACAATAACTAATAATAAGATAGAACAATTATACAATAAGATAGTATCACTACTTTGCACTTTGAGGCCATTATTTAGTCAAGTATGAGTTACTCGGGCCAGGCGCAGTGGCTCACGCCTGTAATGCCAGCAGTTTGGGAGGCCAAGGCGGGTGGATCACCTGAGGTCAGGAGTTAGAGACCAGCCTGGCCAACAGGGTGAAACCTTGTCTCTACTAAAAATATAAGAATTAGCCAGGCGTGGTGGTGGGTGCCTGTAATCCCAGCTACTCTGGAGGCTGAGGCAGGAGAATTGCTTGGACCTGGGAGGCACAGGTTGCTATGACCCGAGATCGTGTTATTGCGCTCCAGCCTGGGCAGCAAGAGCAAAACTCTATCTCAAAAGAAAAAAAAAAAATAAAGTTACTCAACACAAGAGCTGTGACGACACAACAGTCACTCTGATAACCCAGATGGCACAACTAGGTGACTCACGGGCAGGGTTGTCTCCAGCTGTAGATACCGGACAAAGGAGGTGAAATACAGAGATACAGAGGGACTGTCTGATAATTCACCAGGCCACTCACAATGGCGTGCAATTTAAAACTTACGGATTGTTTATCTCTAGAATTTTCCAGATTCATTATTTCTAGACCATAGTTGAATGTGAATAACTGAAACCAGAAAATGAAACTTTGGATAAGGGAGCACTACTAGAAGTCACCTCACCTGACAGGTTTACGCCTGTTATCCCAGCACTTTGGGATGCCGAGGCGGGTGGATCACTTGAGTTCAGGAGTTCGAGACCAGCCTGGCCAATGTGGGGAAACCCCGTATCTACCAAAAAATATACACACATAAAGGAAATTAGCCGGACATGGTGGTGCAAGCATGTAGTCTCAGCTACTCGGGAGGCTGAGGAAGGAGAATCGCTTGAACCCAGGAGGCCCAAGAGTTGCAGTGAGTTGAGATCATGTCACTGCCTGGATGACAGCCCAGGTCATCCTGGGTGACAGAGGGAGACTTGGTCCCAAACAAACGAACAAACAAACAAAAAAGTCACCTGACCTGGCCAAAAAAGAAGGAGGAGGAGGAAAGGGACATCTTGCACCCGTGGAAATCATGAGTTTGACCTTGGGCGTGGGTGGTGTGAGGACATGTTTGACATCCAGAGGAGGGTTTGAGGGATCCTTGGGTACATGAGTCTGAGGTTCAAGGGGAGGGTCTGCCTAGAGTTATGCTCTGGGCCATTGCTGGCCTGGAGTCCCCTTCAAGCCGGGAGCCTGGCTGAGGGTGCCAGAGAGCAAGTACAGACAGGGAAGTCAGCGGGTGAAACTTAAACAGCCGCGTTCAGAGGGCAGGATCTTAGCTCTTGTTTTTGAGTGAAGAAGCAAAATGAGGCATGGTTAGAGTAACTCAGTGCCGATTCAGTCTATGGAAGGCGGCAGTGGGAGCCAACATGATGTTTGAATATGCAGGATCGCTCTCTGCATGCTGGCAAAAAAGACCTCTCGGTCTTCCAGTCGGCATTACGGGTATGTTGTTTTCAGTCTAAAGATAAAACTGTTTAATTTTAAGTGGTCGTGCATTTATAGCAGCACGGACTCTGGCCTACCCGTATTTTGAGGGGTCTGAGTGAAATTTTCAGGCTGGTGCTTAGCCCGGTCCTCGCTGCATCTTGCTTTGTGACAAGCCTCAGGCAGGAGCTCATCACAGGGGCGGGACGGCTTTGAGGAGCGCTTGCTGTGGATGAGGTGGAACGTTCAAGAAGCCCTGATATTTCTGAGCAGGGACCCCCACCTCCATCTGTTCTGACTGGGAGCAACTTCCCAAGAGCGGCCGCACGGGGCAGGCGCTGCCACAGCACGTGGGGAGTGGGCAGTGCGGATGCTTCTTTGGACCTGAGGAGAAGAAGTGGGGCCAGGAAATGGCTGTGTGCACGCTGACCCCACAGGCAGGAAGTCCCCGTGGGGAGGGTGGGGTGTGTGACCCCAGCTTCTCTTGGAAACGGTGGTGCCCGGAGCAGTGGTGGCCTGCCTTTATAGGCACTAGAACGCCAATGGATGGCCCAGTCTGGAGTCCCTGAAGACAGTGATAGAGGTACCTTGTAAATGAGCAAGTAGAAGATGGGGGGCTGGGGCCTCCCCTCAGACAGCAACGCCAAGCATGGGATGAGGTGGAAGGCCTTGCAGTTGGGAGGTGCGGGACCGGGATGGTCTCACTGAGGACTGGAATGTGTGTGTTGTGAATGCATGCGTCTGTGTGTTGTGAATGCATGCATGTGTGTGTGTTGTGAATGCATGTATGTTTGCGTGTGTCATGATGTATGTATGCATGTGGGTGTGCATGAGTGTGTGTGAGCAATGGCATGAAACACCTGGCCTGCGCTGGGTCCTGTAACAGGACTGACTGAGTAGCCTGTGGCCCCTGCCCCTTCACTGGGAAGGCCCCATCCTTTTATTACCCCAGCTTGTCTCCAATTCTTAGGCTCACTGCATCCCTCCAGCATGGCCAGTGGAGCTGAGGTCATCTGCTCAAAAGGGCACGGTGACACCACAAGACCTACACAGGTTAGAGCTGGGGCCCCCACTGACCAGGAGTGCTGAGACTCCGGCAGACAGAGGTTGGAAGCAAAGGAGGCAGAAAGCCTCTCCGACAAGTGAGGCCATCTGGCTTCAGCAGCAGAGGCAGCCCCTCTCCTCCACCGGTCCATCTGGTCACACTGTGCATGAGGATTGGACTTGCAGCATCTGTTTTTCAACAAAACATGAAACCAGTCTGAACTTCCCAGACAGCAACAAGGCTTTGCAAGCCTTGCTCCAGCAATGCGTGTCTGTCTCCGTGTGCATCCTTATGTCCACGTACACACCTCTTTCCTTATGTGCTTTCGACATTCCCCTCATAAATAAACCCACTTCAAATGACACTTTCTTCAGTTAAAGATGACTTTTTGTAACCCTAACCCTCAGGAGCCCCCAGGTGTGGGTCTGTTGTCCTAAGTGTATGTGCACGAAGGCATGTGTGTGTGCACACACACCCCAAACACACCACCCACGCACACACACACACCACTCACAGGCACACACGTACATACACAGCCACTCACATACTATGCACACAAACACTGAGCATGCACTCACAGGCACACAAGCACACTCACACCCACTCACACACCATGCACACATACCACACATGCACACTCACATGCACTAGCACACATGAACACAGTCACACACCACACACACATGTGTGTGCACATACTTGCACATACCACATATGCACTCACCATACACGTGCACATGAAAACACTCACACGTCCTTTCTGTCTTTCATTTGGACACAAATCTGAAAATAGCTCATGATAATGGTGAAGAAACTTGTCCAGCCTCAGCAGGACTCTGCTTTCTCTTCCACACAACCAGCTTAGCCTTCTAAAGGTGAACTGAGAATCATACCAGGTTGCCTGGTGACTCGAGCTGACGGCCTTCAGTGTCGCTTCTGCCTTCAGAAAAGCAGGTCACCTGCAAACGTGCAGCACAGGTGCTGTGCCATTTCTTGTGCCAGTCCAGAGTCTTAGCTCTGTGGGCAGTGCCTCTCCTTGGAGTTTCCAGGAAGTCCCAGCCTAGGTCAGCCTCGTGGATGTTAACAGCCCTTCTTGTGGAATCCGTCCACCGCCCCCTTGTTTTTGAAAGTCCTGGCTCCGAGGCCGGCACGTGTGAGTCATCCTGCAGCCTTTGAACTGTGGCTCATTTATTTATTAGTCGGCTTCCATTTCCTTTAACTTGCCATTTTGTAAGCAAATTTTCTCTGTTTATTAACGTTTCAGTCCAAAGGTACTGCAATACTGCCTCGAGCCTTGAGGTATTGTTTCCAGTTAATTAAAATGCTGTAGTGAGAAGGACGAAGACTCTCAGGCTCTGATGAGCACTGTTCCAATGCCCGCTGCTGCCTGGGGGAGGTTTACCCCAGTGCTGCACGCCTTGAATTTCGTTTGCCTAACGCCCGATCATCTTATGACCTAGAAGCCATACACTTTTCCTTTGCTGAGAGAGGAAGTATTCCTGGAAGCATATCAGGGGTTATTAAGAGAATGAGAGGAATGACAAGGAAATAAAGCTGTGTATGCATGTGTGTGCGTGTGTGTGTGTGCGTGTGTGTGTGCGCCTGTGTGTGTGTACACAGTGTGTCAGGGGTGTTTCCCTAAATCCACTTAAAACAGTCTCTCTGTGACTTTGCTCTCTCAGCTCACAGGGCCAAGGAAAGGCTATGATTTGTGCACCCTGCCACCTAGGAGCTGCAGAGATTCTCTCCCCCTGCCGGGTGCCTGGCCCAGGACCAAGCTGGTGTGCAGGCTGCAGCACTCGATGGCCTTGTTTGCTTTACACTCAATGTTGCCACAGAGCGTCCTGGAACTATCAGATAAGGGAGCTGTTCTCCGCTGAGCGGAGGAAGCTGGAGCAGAGGACAGAGTTGTGTGGTGTCGGATGACTGCCCCCCAGTGTCCTGGTATGAGAGAGGAGTGTAAAGGGGTGTGCAGGATGCAGCCGCTGCAGCGGGAGGGGAGCCCTGGGGCGGAGGGAACTGTGTGAACAGAGGATACAGGAGGGTGGTTTTTTCAGAAGCAAAATGCCCCGGCGGCAGTTCTGGAGCGCTGCCAGGTGTCAGCTGTTTGCACTGCACTCCGTGGTACAAACACTGTCGCGTGGTATGTGTTCTCTGGGAGCCTGGGTACCCCAATGGTTGTCGCGGGGTCCACACTGCATCTTGGTACCGTGTTCTACCTCGCAGGATCTGCGTCTGAAAGGACAAATGTCTGACCTCCGCTGGCTCCCGGGGCCACCCGCTGGCCGACAGCACACATGTGTCTAAACCACTCAAAGGCCCCTTCCCCGGAGACTTTCCCTCGGCTGGACACAGCCGGGCATCAGGCGCCTGGTGAGTTGAGCCCTGTGGCTGTGCAAAAATGGAGCTGCTTCCACGGAAGCCCTGCAGTACCCCCTCCACGGACTTTTCATCCACACTAACTGGTGATGGATGTGATCCTCACACAATTTAAACATGGTCTGCATTTTGCCCCACTCTTATTCAGAGGGCCATGCTGGCACTTCTGGGAATGGTGTGAGCGAGATGGGCAAGGGGGCCGGCCTGCACTCTCACCGGCGGGCAGCTGAGCGTGGTGCTCTGAAGGGCATCTGCCTGAGCCTGGGGCTGGGGATTGTGGCTGGTGGTCCCTGCAGTCTTGCAGGTGCCTTCAGTGGAAGGGAATGTTGGCCCAGGTGGCTGAGGCATGGGGAATTGGGGAGTGGTGGCTGGTCTGCTGGAGAAGCAGGTGCTGCCCGGCTGTGATGGCTTCAAGAAGTCCAGGGTTCATTTGCTCCTGTGGGACCTGAGGCATCCAAAGCTGCCCTGAACTGCCCATCCCCTGCATTGCTCTAAAAACCCACTCCTGGCCCCCAGGAGGGGAGGGCAGAAGGCAGCCCTGCTCTGCAACAGGGTGGGGTAACGGGGCAACAGCATCATGAGACTATCCTGAGGAGTTAGTTTCCGAGTAAAAACGAAAAGAGAATGTGTATTCTCTCTCTCTCCCCCGCACCTGTCTTTGCTCAGGACAGAAAACAGGTAGAACCTGTCATTTTGGAGCCTGTGCCTCACCCCTCCACACACACCCAGCGTAAACAAGTCCATTAGCATTACGGTTTTACGCCTTGTCTCTTGTGATGGGCAGGGGAACCTGGGTGCATCTGCCATTGGCCATATGGGAAAGACTCCATCCTCCCGGCCTGAGGGCC
Organism: Rhinopithecus bieti; assembly: GCF_001698545.2. NCBI lineage: Eukaryota > Metazoa > Chordata > Mammalia > Primates > Cercopithecidae > Rhinopithecus > Rhinopithecus bieti. Next base: position 1,215,400 of record NW_016816177.1, read on the forward strand.
AGACCTGCTGGACTGTGGCCATGCCTCCCTCAGGGCCAGCTGGAAGTGGCTTTGGGGCAGCTATGGTTCCACAGGCCAGAGAGCTCTTGTCCATATTTGACGGCCAAAACTTTTCGCTTTTTCTTGTGCGTTTGTGATGTTGGGGTGGCTTTGGGGTAGATTACACAGTGGCAGGAGGAAGTTATTTTTTACAGTCAGCAGAGGCTGAAAACTGTTTTGTTTTGCAAAACAACCCCAGGTGCTATTTTGGTTGAGGAAAGATGGTTTCAAGAGTAAAACTGTGAGGCGAAGAGCTAACTTCTTCCACTTGTGGAACATCCCGTGTTAGGCATGAGAAAGGCAAGAGGGGCCTGCGAGCTGAAGAGGCGGCGTGGAGTGCAGATGACCAGCATGTTTCTGTGGCCAGACAGCAGCGGAGGGCTTTTAGGAACAGGTGCCTGCTGGGACATGCAGGGTGCTGTCCTGTGGCCTCTAGATGTTCTGCAAAAGTCTGGGACATGTGACTGTCCTTGTGGGAGGATGCTGAGAGGAGTTTTGTTTAGTGGGCGGCATGCCATATTTGGATTGCCAATTTGAAGAGAGAAGAAGGCAGCCCCGGGAGACGGGAGGCTCGAGGGATTGCTCTTCACAGGGACACATTCATGCCGTAGACCAGGGGTCGGCAAATCTTTTTTATAAAGGGCCAGATAGAAAATAGTTGTCTTTGCCAACCAGCTGACCAGATAGTCCCTGTTGCATATTCCCTAAAAAAATAAAAAAAGCTGTAACAACCATTCTTAGCTGATTGCCCACACACACTCAGGCCAAGGGCTGGATTTCGCCAGTGGCTGTTGCTTGCCGCCTCCTGATTTGGGCCTTTATCCTGGTTGTGGTTCACATGGGCCAGCCTGGGAGCCCTTCCATCTGCTTCTGTCTGCTCTGCTATGCTGAGGCCGGAGAGGATGCACATTTGTCTTTCCTCACCAGCTTCTTGTGGGCATCTTGAGGCCAGGGTCTCTGGGATGTGCATGTAACTCCAGGGATGACCTTTCGCACCTCCTGGAGTGTCCAGTGCCCCTGTGACCGCTGCACCCAGACGCCCTGCTAAGTTGCCTGAATGTCTCCTCCATGGACAAGCAATGGTCTCTTCTACTTTTATAGTCAAAACTTACAAAGTGAGTATTAGTTTTAGAGATGGAACTGAGTGCTGCTAAAAGAGAAAGTCATTTTCCTTTTATCTTTGCACATAAGTCCATTCAAATTGCAAGTAAATGCATGCTTGTGGGTGAACAAGAGTGAATTTGGGGTCCATTATGACAGTCTGTGAAGGGATCATAAAAAGAATAATTAGAATGTCAGCTCATAGGGGGCCCCCTGTTTTTCAGCCTTTTGAAACTCAGTAATACAATAATTGTGTTGTGGGACTGGGCATGGTGGCTCATGCCTGTAAGCCCAGCATTTTGGGAGGCCAAGGCAGGCAGACCACTTGAGGTCAAGAGTTTGAGACCAGACTGGCCAATATGGTGAAACCTCGTTTCTACTAAAAATGCAAAAATTAGCCGGGTGTGGTGGTGCGTGCCTGTAGTCCCAGCTACTCGGGAGGCTGAGGCAGGAGAATGACTTGAACCCAGGAGATGGAGGTTGCAGTGAGCCAAGATCGCACCACTGCACTCCAGCCTGGGCGACAGAGTGAAATCCCATCTCAATTAAAAAACAAAATTGTACTGTGCATCCACTCCACGCTGGCTCTAGGGTGGGTGTTGGGGACCCCACCATATAGAGATATTAGAGCTCCTATGCTCCAGACAGTAAAAAATACCTGGAGAAAAGGAAGCTAATGACCCCAGGCTGCAAGTGACCACAGCCCCAGGTGAGCAGGCATGAGAGTGAACAACCTGAACACCGCTCCAGAAAGAGGGATCCCCTTCGGGGCTGCATTAATTATAAAGCTCCAGGAAAGTATAGACCTGGAGAAGCCACAGACTGCAGCACATTCTCAAGCCTGGAACTGCTCCAGGAAGAATCTGCCACGGTTTGTCCAGCAACACGTACCACTGACACTGAAGCGGTGTCGGGCTGTGCTTCCCTTCAGCAGAAGGACAGCTTCCTCTTTCCCTCCCAACCTGCTGGCATCTTTTAAGTACCTCCAGTGATGCGATTGAGGACTGGGCTGCAGTCATCGGTATCGAGGACTCCTAGGTGTTTGCTGGAGCTGCCCTGCGCAGCCTCCTCTGCTTGTTGGCTCTCATGATTCTCTAAGGGGAGGAGGCTGCTGTCCTGGCGTGAGCCACTGCTGGCTGTAATGCAGGCTGAGTCTCACCAGCTTGGTGAAAGTAACCACAGGGAGTTGGTACTTCAGTCATCTTGGCTACAGGGCAAATAGAGAAGGAAAGGAAAGAAAATGTATGAACCTGGGTTGGTTACTTAACTTTTTGGATTGCGTGTCTCATCTGCAACATGGGTAAATAAAGCCTAGTCCAGAGGGTATGTAATGCGTGAAAGCACTGAGCATGAGGCCTGGGTGGTGACCACCACCAGGCTACGCAGTCCTGTGTGCAGTTGGTCAAGAGCCTGGTTCCTGTGGTGTGGATGGAGCAAATACTACTGCTGAACACCAGGCTGAGCCGCGGGGAGCCTGTGGGGCCTGCAGGTGTAGGCTGGGAGGCTGCGGGCTGGCAGAATCCTTCAAGCACTCAGGTAAGTTAGGAGGAGCTGGGAAAACCCAGCAGTGAACTGGGATCTAAAGGACGCCTGGAAAGCGAAGTATTAGGTTGGTGTAAAAGTAATCGCGGTTTGCCATTACTTTAAAAAAAAATGGCAAAAACTGCAATTACTTTTGTACCAACTTAATAGTACTTTGTGAGAATCTGTCAAATATTGGCTTTATCCTCATCTCGTACATCATCAGTACCGCCAGGACGATGTGGCAAAGAGACATCACAGAAGCAAAGAAGAGTAAGGACGTGTGCACTATCTCCACAGCCCTGGCAGTGCTGGGTGACATTCCCATGTGGAGAAGCAGCCCACGGGTGTGTCTGCGGAGAGCGTGTGTGCTTCTGCACATTCACCCAATACACAAACGTCCACACACAGTCTTAGCCCACTTGTGTTGCTACAAAGGCATACCTGAGGCTGGGCAATTGATAAAGAAAAGAGGCAAACTCCACACACAGTCTTAGTCCACTTATATTGCTACAAAGGCATACCTGAGGCTGGGCAATTGATAAAGAACAGAGGTTTGCGTGGCTTGTGGTTCTGCAAGCTGTACAAGAAGTATGGTGCTGGCATCGGCTTCGGAGGAGGACCTCAGGCTGCTTCCACGCATGGTGGAAGCGGAAGGGGAGCTGGTGTGTGCAGAGATCATGTGGCTAGGGAGGAAGCCAAAGACAGGGGGTGCTGTGCCAGGCTTTTTTTCTTAAAACACCCAGCTTTCTTTGGAACTAATAGAGCAAGAACTCACTCACCTCCAATGGAGAGCATTAATCCACTCATGCGGAATCAGACCTCCTGACCCAGACACCGCCCGCTGGGCTCCACCTCCAACACTGGGGATCAAGTTTCAACATGAGCTTTATTATCTTATTTATTTATTTATTTATTTATGACAGAGTCTCACTCAGTTGCCAGGCTGGAGTGCAGTGGCGTGATCTCGGCTGACTGCAACCTCTGTCTCCTGGGTTCAAGCAATTCTCTGACCTCAGCCTCCCAAGTAGCTGGGACTATAGGCACCTGCTACTATGCCTGGTTAATGTTTTTTGTATTCTTAGTGGAGATGGGGTTTTACCATGTGACTGGTCTTGAACTCCTGACCTCAAGTTATCTGCCCTCTTTGGCCTCCCAAAGTGCTGGGATTACAGGCGAGAGTTACCCCGCCTGGCCTAACATGAGCTTTAGAGGACACAGATATCCAAACTGCAGCACATACATGAGGCTTTCCACTGAGGTCTGTGACTAGATGGTGCTTAGGGTGTTTAGCTGCCTGAGGTTCCTCTTTATTTTGAGGTTCCAAACAAAATAACTTGAACGTGTGTTTTAAAAATGACCTAAGCTAGCTTAGTCTTTCCAAGTTATTTGTGTTGTTTTTTCATTGTTAGTATCAATAGCTGGATCTTGGCAAGGCTTCCAGTTCCTCCTGACATCCTCACAACTGGTTATGAAGTAAGTCTCAGGCAGGATTCTGTCCCACAAGCACACCGTCTACAGAGCGTGGAAAATTCATCCAAGACAAACAGGACTGGAATCATTTAATGGGGTTAGACAACCCTGAACGCTCCAGATCAGGGCCTGGGAGTCACCTGGGACAACATTCATGAGCATTCAGACCACTGGAGTCACAGCACTCTTATGTTCTATGCATGCAAATGAGAGACTGCTGCCATCGCATTTCTAGTCAATTTACATCTCTTAAATACAATTCCGCATGTCTGACCTCATGCATGAAAATGATGTGCTCACATCTACCACAGGGAGAGCCGAGACCCTCGCGGAAGCTGCCTCTGGAGGGGAGCAGAGGCTGTAGTTCTCCCAGTAGGACCGTGGTGGCCCCCGGGGCTGGAAGTATTCAGAGCATATTTCAGACCAGGCAACAGTCCTGTCCCGTAAGACGGAAAGTCCTGCCCTTGCCCCAGTGTGCCTGAGGATTTGGGGAGAGTCTGCACACCCTGAGACTGTTTTCCTGCTCTCACCCGAGATACAGCCAATGTCCCGGCTGTTCACCTCTTTCTCCTGCAGCTGCTCTTCAGGCCGCCAAGCTCTCTGAGAAATGATCCTTCAGGTATGGATGTGGCCTGTCGATTCCCCAAAGCCTCAAACTCAAGAAGTGGGGGTTTACGTGATGCCATTGAACATTTTTATCAAGGAAAATTTCAGTGTAAACAAACAAACGACAAAAGCAAATATGAAAAGAAGCCCAGCTCTCCATCCTAGTAAGGTCCACTGGACATATGTCAACATGCAGAGCCTTTAGGGGCCTGGGACTCCTCTCCTCTCCTCTCCTCCTAGCCCTGGCCAGCTCAGACCAGCTCAGCACGTTTACACACCCTTCCTCCAAACCCTTTTTTCCTCAAGTTCCAGCTTCCTCCAGTGGAGAGGATTGAAAATCCATTGACATGGAAAAGTTTGCCCCTCAGAGCTGGACTCACCTCTAAAGACACAATCTTGTATTTTTCCACAGAATAATGACAGTGTTCCATCTTGAATTTGAGTCACGCCTCCCATGGTGGGGCAGCCCTCTGGGTGATACACGGGCACATCGAATCCTCCCTGGGTCTCCAAATGCCTCTCTCAGAAGGACAATGTCGACATCTACCCTCAGGACCACAGGAAGGAAAGTTCTGGTAATTTCAGAGTGACCATTTTGACTTAGAGTCAACCCCCAATGTTCAGAAACATTGAGACTCAGTCTCAAAACAAATAAGACGCATTCAGTTAGAACCATGCGGCATCATGCCCCACAATGCTGGGAGTCCCTTTGTGGTTGACTTCTCTTCTGGGCCCAGCTGCCCGTTCTCAAATGGGAGAAGAGGAAGCATCGTCTCATGATGGGGATGGTGGGCCATAGGAGGGCTGCTCTAGCTATCCGTTGCTGTGCAGCGAGCACTGTGGATCTCAGTGGCTTATCTCTCGTGGTCTCTGCTGGGCAGGAATTTGGGAAGGGCTCAGCTGGGTGGTCTGATTCAGGGCCTTCCCAGTGGTTCCAGCTGGGGCTGTATGGGAGTGGGAGGAGCATCTGGGGGCCAGCCAGGCATTTCTACCTATAGCCTCAAGGCCGTTCAGTGTGGTCTTTCCACACAGATGCGTTTGGGCTTCCTCTCAGCATGGTGGCTTCAGGGAAGCCAGAAAGCTACTAACAGCCAGGCAGAAGCCACATTGTTCTGAATGACTGGCCTCAGAAGTCCACAGCAGGCTTCACCAGAGCCACCAGCCATCTCTTGAAGGCAGAAGTATCAAAATCACATTGTCAAAAGAGCATGCGGGAGATGTGGCCATGTGGGAAAATTCCATTTGCCCTTCTCAAGAGGTGGGAAGGATGCGGAGTCCCTGTATTCTTGGTATTTTGGCCTAATGTCCCCAGAGCAGTTTGACAAAGTAGGCATCAACTAGTCAATAAGTTTCCAGAATTTCGGCACCATCTTTGATGTCTCAGAACTGTTCGCACTGCCTCCGAGTGGCACTGCACCACCTCCAGGCTTGCGAACCCCCAGGTGCTAACTGTCCCTGCTCACCCCAGATATTTAATCCACTTCGCTACAACACCGGCCGGTATTACATCACTGAGGTTTCTGGAGCACACTCATTGTACAATGGAGGGTTTTCCTGAAGTTTTTTTTGGTTTTGGACAGAGTCTCGCTCTGTCGCCCAGGCTGGAGTGCAGTGGCGTGATCTCGGCTCACTGCAAGCTCTCCCTCCTGGGTTCAAGCAATTCTCCTGCCTCAGCCTCCCGAGTAGCTGGGACTACAGGTGCACGCTGCCATGCCTGGCTAAGTTTTTTTGTATTTTAGTAGAGACAGGGTTTCACCGTGTTGCCCAGGCTGGTTGCAAACTCCTGAGCTCAGGCAATCTGCCTGCCTCGGCCTCCCAAAGTGAAGTCTGGTTTTTTAGAGTGCTTATAGTTTATACTCTTACATTATCTCAACGAAGTCATAGAAAGATAAACAAAAAACAACCTGTCATCTGTGCATCTATTTTCAATTAGTGGATGCACAGACTTTTTCTTGATGCCTTTAATGAGAAAAATGAAAAAACATTAAATAAAAAGTTGGGGTTTTATTAAATCAGAGATACTATCCATATAGGCATTATGAAATACTTTGCTAATCGATCAATGAATATTAGGTTTCTATTGAAACAACTGTGTATGAGCACTCAGACTAGACAATCAATTATGCACTTATCGGTACAAAGTGTAAATATACAATGTGAGCATAGTGCATTTAGCTCTTCATTTCATGCAACACAAAAAAGATGCAAGTGCTGGGTTCAAGGAGCATAGGGGCCAGGGAGGAAAATTAGACCACTCAGGGACGGTGCACAAACTGACTGGCTAGTTGTGAAAGTCTGAAGATCAATACTTCAATACATGTCTTCAGCAGCAATACAAAATGAGCCCAAGCAAGTTTTGCCTGACCCCATGTTTCTTCCAATAGGTGGTCATCCGTTTGGACTAGCTGATAAGTTTGCCTGAGAGCAGCATGCCTACTGTCAGAGCACTGTCAGAGGGTCTTTTCCATGCTAGCCACTGCTCTCCTGACCCTTCTACTGCCTCTCTTCTTTTTCTGTCATAGCTGATTAGAACCATCATACTCTCTCCCTCAGGACTGCCAGTCTCGAGACATAGGGGTGAATTATCATTTGGTCATTGAACTGCAATTGCAATGACACCTAATTGACAAGCTCAGAGAGGAGCCAGAGAAGGAGGTGGGTGAACAGAAAGTCATGGCAGTTCGATGGCCACTTTGAACCCTGTGCAAGCTTATACATCAAGATGGAATGACCAGAGGGAGTAGATGCTTGGAAAGAAGCAGGGGAGAGGGAGAAAATGTAACCCCTGAGACATGGAAGACATGACACCAATTCTCAATGACTTTCCAGGTCTATTCTGGCTCAGTTCTGCAGCATTTTTGGTTCTCAGAGTACCAGTACCTCCAACTCCCTAGCCCCTACCTCCCTTAAGTTCTTCTGGTTCTTGCAATCCAAAGATATTGACTAGAACCAAATGCTAAAGCAGCATTTTTCCCTCTGACTTTTCTGGGTGTAATTGTCTCATCTCAACTTCACCGTGCTTGGATCAGTCAGTGGGAGCAGCTGGGTAAGTTGTCCACATGCACTAGGCATCCAGGCTCTGATGTCCCTAAGTCTTTGAGTCACACAGTGGGCTCCGCTGGCACTGATTCCACAGGTTGTAAAACATCGTGATGTTTCTTGGTCCAGGGATTTTCCCCCAACGTGCTGAGTGCTCTACAGGCCTTTTCAATCTGGAGATTCATCTCTCATTACAGGAAATGTTCCTACATCAGTTCTTTCCTCCCTTTCTTTTTTTTGGCACCACATAGGGTTTACTTTTCTCCCACAGATGATTGCAGTGTGAGGTCCTGAGGGGCAGTGACCATTGTGTCATCTCAGCTTTCTTCTAATCCTTTGTCTTCTCTTCTGCCTTCCCCCCATGGTCTCTTCTGATCAAAAGATGACCTCTGCATCCCAGCCCAACCCCTGTGTCAGGGAAGCAGGAGGAAGGGGCAAGGAGTAAATATAATAGAACCTCTGGTAGACTTTCATGGAAGTCCCATTGGCCAACACTGTGGGGCAGGGCCATCTGGGGGCTGCAAGGGAGGTTGGGAAATGTAGTTCTGTAGTTAGGAATAGCGCTGCCCTCTAAGAAAGAAGGAACTTACTTGTTAATAAAGAAGAAGGGGACAATGAATAGTGGGGAGACAGTGGGTAGTGTCTTCTCCAGTCTCGTCTTGTTCATCTTGAAGAATGCAGCTACCTCCTTATTTTCCCAACAGGACATCTAATACGAATGGCCACTTACTAAGTACCTATTATAAATCAGAAAGTTCGTCAGATCCTTGATATTCACTTTTTCCTTCAATCTTTGCAATAACCCTGAAAGTAGAGTATTACCATCCACATTTTACAGATGAAGACATGGAGGCTGAGACATGTGTCTTGTCCAAGGCTTCACACAGGCACTAGGTGACAAGGTCTAAATTCTAACCCTGATCCCTCTGTCCCTAAAATATAACTTTCCGCTATAACTCAATATATATCTTGATTATTACTCCAGAGGAAGGGCTGATGCAAAGAGATTTTCACACTAAAGATCCCTTTTCCAAATAAAGCATCCATTGTAATCAGCTTATGTTCCTCCGCTTCTTTGTTTCACGGGTCAATTCATTGATGTAAACAGTCTGGTATCCAGTCTCACATGGCCATCTGCTTTATTTTTGATTCTGAAAACAGTTTTGTAGCAAGAGTCCTATAAACACAAGTGTTGGAAAGCTCACTTTTCTTTCTTGGTGTCCAGGGAAGCCTGAATTTTAAGGAAATGGATTAGTCAAGATTCTTAGTTCCAAGCGAGATGAATGGGCTGAGTTCTCCTTTACGTGATTTTTCTCAGCTGCCTAAGTAGCTTTCTTCACATCAGTGTTGGGACCCAGCCCTTCATGAACCTTCTGCTAAGGCCAAGCCCTGGTGCTTTTCAGCTCAGATGAAGAGATAAATAGGGTGAGGGATGGGGGAAGGGATGCGGAGCTTCCATGCCCTGCCTGGACGCCCCACCCTCCACGAACCTCAGCTGTTCGCAAGTTCTTTTTTCTCTGGTTTTTCTTCCTGAAGCTCTTATTAATTAGATGTTGGGCCCGTATAACTGGCTCTCTTATTTTATTTTTTCCCTCTTACTTGGCATACATTTGGTTTACCATCCTGTCGACATATCCCGTGGCGTACTTTCTGGTAGGTGTCCACGATTTTTATCTTTCTTTTTTTTTTTTTTTTTTTTTAGTAGAGATGGGGTTTCACCATGTTAGCCAAGATGGTCTCGATCTCCTGACCTCGTGATCCACCCGTCTCGGCCTCCCAAAGTGCTGGGATTACAGGCTTGAGCCACCGCGCCCGGCCGCTTTTTATCTTTCAACGTTTCTATTGAAATGTTGTTTTTCAGTAGTCATAGTTTGAATTTTCAGCAGCTCTTTTCAATCGCTAATGGTTCTTTTTATACCGCCCTTTCTTGATTTATACATGTAGCATCTTCTATTTCTCTGAAGATGTTAGTGACAATTTTTCTAAGGTGTTTTGCTTCTTGTCTTGTTTCTCTTTTCTCTGGTTTGTTCTGCCTGCCTTCCCTTCCCCAGCCTTTCTTTCAGCTTTCTCTTTCCTCTTTCATATTGGAAGACTTTCTTAAATATTTGGGAAATCCTTATCTATTCATGTTAAAGACAGAGTGCACAAAAGCTGACTTTTATAACCGTTGTTAACAAGAAGGGGCAGGTTATACCGCCTAGGGGTGTGCTGCACAGAGGTGGCATGGCAGGCTAGCTTTTTGTACATATGTGCAGGTAGAAACCCAGATGCCGTTCTTGTTCCACAAAGCTGAATATGCCAATAGCTAGCCAGGGACAAGCCTTACTGTTACCACTGATGGAGCAGAGCGGTGGGCCGTGGGGGGTGGGTCCTACAGCAGAGGGCCGGGAGGGGTCAGGGAGTCAGTCTGCCAGGATGGAGAAGGGCCCTGGTGCTTTGTCTAACACTGTGGTCCAGCGCCCTTGCATTAAGCCTTCCAAGAGGCTTTGTGTTTCAAATTCCTGAAACTTTCTGGTGTTTTGTGGTGCATTTGACTCACCTTAAAATAATTATTTTAATTGACACGTACACATTTATGGATACAGTATGATTTTTTTTATCAGCTTTAATTAATATTTATTTGTCATGGTCTTTTATCCCTCACACCCCACTCTTTCCCCTGAGTCCTCAAAGTCCATTGTGTCATTCTTACGCCTTTGCATCATTGTAGCTTAGCTCCCACTTATGAGTGAGAATAGACGATGTTTGCTTTTCCATTCCTGAGTTACTTCACTTAGAATAATGGTCTCCAATGCTACCCATGTTGCTGCAAATGCCATTATTTGATTCCTTTTTTATGGCTGAGTAGTACTCCATGGTGTGTATATACACCATATTTTCTTTATTCACTTGTTGACTGATGGACATTTGGGCTGATTCCGTATTTTTGCAATTGAGAATTGTGCTGCTATAAACATGTGTATGCAAGTATCTTTTTTGTATAATGAATTCTTTTCCTCTGGGTAAATACCCAGGAGTGGGATTGCTGGATCAAATGATAGATCAACTTTTAGTTCTTTAAGGAATCTCCACACTGTTTTCTATAGTGGTTGTACTAGTTTGCATTCCCACCAACAGTGGGAAAGTGTTCCCTTTTTGCCACGTTCATGCCAACATCTATTATTTTTTTATTATGGCCATTCTTGCAGGAGTAAGGTGGTATCGCACTGTAGTTTTGATTTGCATTTCCCTGATAATTAGTCATGTTGAGCATTTTTTCATATGTTTGTTGGCCATTTGTAAATCTTTTGATAATTGTCTATTTATGTCATTTTGATGAAATTGTTTGCTTTTTTCTTGTTGATTTGTTTGAGTTCCTTGTAGATTCTGGATATTAGTCCTTTGTCATATGTACAGACTGTGAAGATTTTCTCCCACTCTGTGAGTTGTCTGTTTACTCTGCTATTATTTCTTTTGCTGTGCAGAAGTTTTTTAGTTTTATTAAGTCCCATCAATTTATCTTTGTTTTTGTTGCATTTGCTTTTGGGTTCTTGGTCATGGATTCTTTGCCTGAGCCAATGTCTAGAAGGGTTTTTCCATTGTTATCTTCTATAATTTTCATGGTTTCAGGTTTTAGATTTAAGTCTTTGATCCATCTTGAGCTGATTTTTGTATAAGGTGGGAGATGAGGGTCCAGTTTATTCTTCTACATGTGGCTTGCACCATTGTTCCAGCACCATTTGTTGGATAGGGTGTCCTTTTCCCACTTTATGTTTTTGTTTGCTTTATTGAAGATCGGTTGGCTGCAAATATTTGGCTTTAATTCTGGGTCTACTATTCTCTTCCATTGGTCTACATGCCAGTTTTTACACCAGTACCCTGCTATTTGATAACTTTGGCCTTATAGTATTGTTCAAAGTCAGGCAATGTGATGCCTTTAGATTTGTTCTTTTTGTTTAGTCTTGCTTTGGCTATGCAGGCTGTTTTTTTGGTTCCATATGAATTTTAAGATTGTTTTTTCTAGTTCTGTAAAGAATGACGGTGGTATTTTCATGGGAATTGCATGGAATTTGTAGATTGCTTTTGGCAGTATGGTCATTTTTACAATATTGATGCTACCCATCTGTGAGCATGGGATGTGTTTCCATTTGCTTGTGTCAGCCAAAATTTCTTTCAGCAGCATTTTGTAGTTTTCCTTGTAGAAGTCTTTCACCTCCTTGGTTAAGTATATTCTTAGTATTTTATTTTTATGCAACTATTGTAAAAGAGGTTTATTTCTTGATTTGGTTATCAGCTTGGTCGCTGTTGGGTATAGCAGGGTTACTGATTTGTGTACATTAATTTTGTGTCCTGAAACTGTTGAGTTCATTTACCAGTTCTTGGAACTTTCTGGATGAGTCTTTAGGGTTTCCTAGGTATATGCTCATGCCATCAGCAAACAGTGACAGTCTGACTTCCTCTTTACCGATTTGGATACCCTTTATTTCTTTCCCTTGTCTGATTGATTGCTCTGGCTAAGACTTGCAGTACTATGTTGAATAGAAGTGGTGAAACTGGGCATCCTTGTCTTATTCCAGTTCTCAGGGGAAATGCTTTCAACTTTTCCCCATTCAGTATAATATTGGCTGTGGGTTTGTCATAGACGGCTTTTATTACCTTAAGGTATGTTCCTTCTGTGCCAATTTCGCTGATGGCTTTAATCATAAAGGAATGCTGGATTTTGTCAAATGCTTTTTCTGTGTCTATTGAGATGATCATATAATTTTTGGTCTTAATTCTGTTTATGTGGTGTATCACATTTATTGACTTACGTATGTTAAACCATCCCTGCATCCCTGGTATAAAACCCAGTTGATCATGGTGGATTATCTTTTGATATGCTGTTGGGTTCAGTTAGGTAATATTTTGTTGAGGATTTTTGCATCTATGTTCATCACGGAGATTGGTCTATAGTTTTCTTTTTCTGTTATGTCCTTCCTTGGTTTTGGTATGAGGGTGATACTGGCTTCATAGAATGATTTAGGGAGAGGATTCCTTCTTCCTCTGTCTTGTGAAATAGTGTCAATAGAATTGGTGCCAATTCTTCTTTGAATATCTGATAGAATTTAGCTGTGAATCTGTCTGGTATTGGACTTTTTTTTGTTGGCACTTTTTACATGCACCATTTCAATCTCACTGCTTGTTATTGGTCTGTTCAGCGTTTTAATTTTTTCCTGATTTAGTCTAGGAGACTTGTGTATTTCCACAAATTTATCCATCTCCTCTTGGTTTTCTAATTTGCATGCATAAAGGTGTTCATTGTAGCCTTGAATTATCTTTTGTATTTCTGTGATGTTGGTTGTAATATCTTCCATTTCATTTCTTATTGAACTTATTTGAATCTTCTTTCTTCTTGGTTAATCTCACCAATGGTCTATCAATTTTGTTTATCTTTTCAAATAACCAGCTTATTGTTCCATTTATCTTTTGTATTGTGTGTGTGTGTGTGTGTGTGTGTGTTTCAATTTCATTTAGTTCTGCTTTGATGTTGATTTTTTTTTTCTGCTGCTGGGTTTGGGTTTGGTTTGTTCTTGTTTCTCTAGTTCCTTGAGGTGTGACTTTAGATTCTCTATTTGTGCTCTTTCAGACTTTTTTATGTAGGCATTTAATGCTATAACTTTCGTCTTAGCACTGCCACTGCTGTATCCCAAAGGTTTTGATAGGTTGTGTTACAATTATCATTCTCTTCAAAGAATTTTAAAATTTTCATCTTGATTTCATTGTTGACCCAATTATCATCCAGGAACAGGTTATTTAATTTCCATGTATTTGCGTGGTTTTGAGAGTTCCTTTTGGAGTTGATTTTCAGTTTTATTCCACTGTGGTCTGGGAGAGTACTTGCTATAGTTTTGATTTTCTTAAATTTGTTGAGACTTGTTTTGTGGCCTATCATATGGTCTGGCTTGGAGAATGTTCCACGTGCTGATGAATAGAATGTATATTCTGCAGTTGCTGGGTAGAATGTTCTGTAAATACCTGTTAAGTCGGTTTGTTCTAGGGTATAGTTTAAGTCCATTGTTTCTTTGTCAACTTTCTGTCTTGCTGACCTGTCTAGTGCTGTAGGTGCAGTATTAAAATCCCCCACTGTTATTGTGTTGCTGTCTATCTCATTTCTTAGGTCTAGTAGTAGTTGTTTTATAAATTTGAGGGCACCAGTGTTAGGTGCATATATATTTAGGATTGTGATATTTTCCTGTTGGACTAGTCCTTTTATCATTATATAATGTCCCTCTTTGTGTTTTTTAACTGCTGTTGCTTTAAAGTTCCTTTTGCCTGATGTAAGAATAGCTACTCCTGCTCTGTTTTGGGGTCCATCATGGAATATCTTGTTTCACCTCTTACCTTAAGTTTATGTGAGTCCTTATGTGTCAGATGAGTCTCTTGAAGATAGCAGATACCGGGTTGGTGAATTCTTATCCATTCTGCCATTCTGTATCTTTTAAGTGGAGGATTGAGGCCATTTACATCCAATGTGAGTATTGAGATGTGAGATACAGTTCTATTCATTGTGTTATTTGCTGCCTTAATACTTTAGTTTTTTTTTTCATTGTGTTGTTGTTTTATAGATTCTGTTTTATAGATTTCAGAAGATTCTATTTTGGTGTATTTGGAGGATTTGATTTAGGGCTCTTTTAGCAGTTCTTGTACTGCTGGCTAGGTAGTGGCAAATTCTTACACCATTTGTCGGAAAAAGACTGTATCTTCCCTTCATTTATGGAGCTTGGTTTTGCTGGATACAAAATTCTTCGCTGATAATTGTTTTGTTTAAGGAGACTAAAGATAGGACCCCAATCCCTCCTAACTTGTAGGATTTCTGCAAGAAATCTACTGTTAATCTGATAGGTTTTATTTTATAGGTTACCTGATGTTTTTGCCTCATAGCTCTTGAGATTCTTTCCTTTGTCTTGACTTTGGATAGCCTGATGACTATGTGCCTAGGCAATGATCTTTTTGTTATGAATTTCCCGGGGTTTTTTTTTTTTTTTTTTTTTTTTTGAGACGGAGTCTCGCTCTGTCTCCCAGGCTGGAGTGCAGTGGCCGGATCTCAGCTCACTGCAAGCTCCGCCTCCCGGGTTCACGCCATTCTCCTGCCTCAGCCTCCCGAGTGGCTGGGACTACAGGCTCCCGCCATCTCGCCCGGCTAGTTTTTTTGTATTTTTTAGTAGAGACGGGGTTTCACCGTGTAGACCAGGATGGTCTCGATCTCCTGACCTCGTGATCCGCCTGTCTCGGCCTCCCAAAGTGCTGGGATTACAGGCTTGAGCCACCGCGCCCGGCCCTGGGTGTTCTTTTAGCTCAGCTCCTTCTATTCGGATGTTTGGATGTCGAGCAAGGCCAGGGAAGTTTTCCTTGATTATTCCCTAAAATGTGTTTTCCAAACTTTTAGATTTCTCCTCTTGCTTAGGAACAACAATTATTCCTAGGTTTGCTCATTTAACATAATCTCAAACTTCCTGGTGGCTTTGTTCATTTTTTAAAATTATTTTTTCTTTGTCTTTATTGGATTGGGTTAATTCAAAATCCTTGTTTTCAAACTCTGAAATTCTTTCTTCTACTTGTTTGATTCTATCACTTAGACTTTCCAGTGCATTTTGCAATTCTCTAAGTGTGTCCTTCATTTTCAGAAGTTGGGATTGTTTTTTATTTAGGCTATCTATTTCACTAGAGAGCTTTCCATTCATATCCTGTATCTTTTTTTTTTTTTTTTTTAATTTCTCCAAGTTGGACTCTACATTTTTCTGGTACCTCCCTGATTGGCTTAATAGTTGGCCTTCTGAATTCTTTTTCTGGCAATTGAGATTTCATCTTGATTTGGATCCATTGCTGGTGAGCTAGTGTGGTCTTTTTGGGTTGTTAAAGAAACTTGTTTTGTCATATTACTAGAACTGTTTTTCTGGTTCCTTCTCATTTGGGTAGGTTGTGTGAGAGGGAAGTTCTGGGCCTCAAGGGCTGTTGTTCACATTCTTTTGTCCCACAGGATGCTCCTTTGATGTGGTGCTCTCCCCTTTCCCCTAGGGATGGGGCTTCCTGAGAGACAACTGCAGTGATTGTTATTTCTCTTCTGGCTCTAGCCACCCAGTGGAGCTACTGGGCTCTGGGCTGGTACTGGGTAGTGTCTGCAAAGAGTCCTGTAATGTGATCTATCTTCAGGTCACTCAGTCATGGATACCAGCCCCTACTCCGGTGGAGGCAGCAGGGGAGTGAAGTGGACTGTGTAAGCATCTTTGGTTGTATTTTAGTTAAGTGTGCTGGTTTTGTGTTGGTTGGCCTTTAGCCGAGAGATGGTGCTTTCAAGAGCACCTCAGCTGTGGTCCTATAGGGAGGATCAGATGGTGGGCAAGGCCATAGAGCTCCAAAGAGATTATGTCCTTTGTCTTTGACTGCCAGGGTGGGTGGAGAACTATCAGGTGGAGGTATGGTTAGGTGGGTCTGAGTTCAGACTCTCTTTGGGTGGGGCTTGCTGAGGCTGCTGTGGGGGATGGGAGTGTGGTTCCCAAAAGATAAGTGTGTGAGGTAATACATATGTTAATTAGCTTGATGTAGGCATTCAATGTCTACATATTTCAAAGCATCATATTGTACATTATACATAGGTACAATTTTTATTTGTCAAGTTTTAAAATGCCAAAAATCCCAGGGGGTTTATAGTTGCCTCTGCTGTGTTATACATGTTCTCAGGGAAGTAGGGGAAAGCTGGCAGCCACAGGCCTTACCAAGCTCCCAAAAGGCTGGTCTCACTCTCACTCTGCCCCTCCAACAACACTGAGTTTATTTCCAGGCACCCAGTGAGCAGGGTTGAGAACTTGCCCCAGGCTACAAGCCTCCCAGCTGAGCAAGCAAGCAGACTTACACTTCCTCGGCTGTCGCACTGAGTCTGAAGCAGCAATCCACCTCCTTCAAAGGGTCTGTGGATTCTCTCAGCTTTCTTGGTATGTTCCTGCAGTAGTTCTTAGAGCAAAAGTTTGTGATGTGGGTCTCCACACGCTGCCCTGTCCATCCGAGTGGGAGCTGCAAGTTAGCCCTGCCTCCTAGCTGCCATTTTCCTTCTACTCCAGTGTGATACTCTGATACATGTATACAATGCACAGTGATCAAATCAGGGTAATTAGCATAACCATCAAACATTTATTTTTTTGTGTGTGTTGAAAACATTCAAAATCTGCTTACCTAGCTATTTGAAAATATGCATAAACTGCTGTTTATTGTAGTCACCCCACAGTGCTGTAGAACCCTAGAACTCATTCCTCCTCCCTAGCTGTGCTTTTAGATCCATTAATCATCCTCTTCATTTGGCTCACTTCATCAGAGTCCTCTGCAGGATTATGGCTTGTGACTTCATCTAACTTGCTAGTCAGTTACTACTTTTGCTTTAATTTTTTAAAAATAGCTTTATGCAATATAATTGATATATAATGATGTACATACTTAAAGGGTACAATCTGATAATTTTTGACGTAGATAAACCATAAAACCATCAGCACAATCAAGCTCTCTCATTTGCTATCTGTATCCTACTAAGTGACTGAAGATCTCTTCTTGGCATCTGTAAAATGGAAAGGATGATAGCAATCTCTATAGCATACGGGTTTTACAAGGTCCAAAGAGTTAATATATATGCAGTACTTAGCACAGCATCAAGCACACATTAGGTGCTCAGTAAATAGAAACCTTATTGCTAAATAAAAAATTAGAATTGAAAATAGAACTAACCCATGATCCAGTAATCCCACTGCTGGGCATGTACCCAAAGGAGATGAACTTGCTGTTTTGAAGAAATATCTGCACTCCCATGCTCAGTGCAGCATTATGCATAATAGCCAAGATGTGAATTAACCTAAATGTTCATCAGTGGATGAAATAATGAAGAAAATGTGGTATACACCCACAATGAAATATTGTGTACTCAACCATAAGAAGAAGGAAATTCTGTCATTTACAACAGCAGGGGTGAACCTGGAGAACATTGCACTAAGTGAAATAACCCCAGTACAGAAAGACAAATACCACAGGATCTCACTTATATGTGGAATCTAAAAAAGTTGAAATCACTAGAAGCAGAAAGTAGAATGGTGGTTACCAGAGACTGGAGGCAGGGAGACTGGGGAGATCTTGGTTAAAGGATATAACATTTCCATTAGACAGAAGGAATAAATTCAAGAGATCTGTTGTAAAACGTGACTTTCGTTGATAGCAAAGTATTGTATACTTAAAAGTTGCTAAGAGTAGATTTTAAGTGTTTTTACCACAAAAAAAAGATAAGTGTGTGAGGTAATACATATGTTAATTAGCTTGATGTAAGCATTCAATGTCTACATATTTCAAAACATCATATTGTACATTATACATAGGTACAAATTTTATTTGTCAAATTTTAAAAAGCCAAAAATGCTACTAGATGTATAATGCTGTGGTATCCAGGAATCTGCATTTTTACAAATATTCTAGTTAATTACAATGCAGTTATTCGTCAGAACACACTTGGAGAAATACAGATATGACTTCTAAAATGTAAAAATGTCCATTGTACAGCACAATTGCCAGCAATGGGTATTCCTGTATTTTTTTTTTACAATTTAATAGAACAAATTATATATTGAGACAATTTAAGAATCAAAGAGGGCTTTTCACATTAGGGAACATGCTAAACTTTTCTTCTTAACATGCTTGCAAAATTTGCATTCCAGAGTTATTTTACTCCTAAGAGAATCACTTATGAGAACCCATGTCATGTCTTATTAAAGTTGGTCAAAAAGTTCGATTTTGCGACTAGCAGGCTTAAAATACCAAGGCTTCCTGTGGAAACAGAGAACAAGACTCTCCATGTTCCAACTTCAAGGGCCATCCCAGAATCATATATTTTGGAGTTTTCAGGGTGAAACGATTCACAGAGGCTCTGTAAAATTAATTGCCTTTTACCACTCCTAAAGCTGGTAGACCTACAGGCATATAAAAACCCACTGAATATTTAAAAGTTTCCTTCCAGCTCTAAAATGTTATCTTTTAGAATTAAATTCAAAATTATCTAGGGCAAAATGCAAAATCCAGTAAAAATAACATCAGATGAAGTAGTAAATGGGCTAGACCCGTTTTTGTATACTTCACACTTACTGACCCATGTCCTCCTTACTTAATCCCTGTGAAGTCAGTGTTACTATTAATTTCATTTTACAGATGAGAAAACTGAGCCCCAGAGAGACTAAGTAACTTGTCCAAGGTCACAGAGGGAGTACTAGAAAATCCAGGATTGGAACCGGAGCAATGGGATCCTGGCGCCATGCTCTTGACCTCTCTATGATAACATGCTCTGTTCATATTTTAACCTCTTTACTTGCTCCTAGCTCTGTCAAATGTGCATATCAGAATATTAAAGTTCAGTGATAGGACAGGGTGCAGTGAGAATTTATAAAACTAAATGATCATAGAGTCTATTGTGTTTTACTTTTTAATGAAAAAGGTAGTTGCTATATAACAGGCTAAAACTTAGCTTGAACCATGTGACATTGCCAAGAGTTACCTACCATTGTCATTTTTGACCTAAATTGATAATTTTTTAGTTGACTCTTGGCTACTTTGTATGGTTCAATCAAATATATAATTCACAGTTGAATGGTGATGTACAGTTTATAAGAATATTACCCCAGTCTTCTGTTTGCTCTTCACAGTCTTGGGAGGTGGAGAGAACTCTGTTATTACCCCTGCTTCATGGAGGAAGAAGTGGAGGTCGTACTGAAGACACCCGCCCCAAATGGTGCAAGGCTGGGTAGTGACCACACCAATCCTTGACCCACTGCTTGGTTCCTCCTGTCACCCTCTTGTCCTGGTGGCAGCCAATGACTGCTTTTCAATGGCCAATATGCAGGGGTTTTAGGCATCACTTTGGACAGGCATATTGAATTCATCAAATGCAACTTGATAGGAAACTAAGCAGAAGATATAAAAGGAGGGTGCCTATCAGCCAACAGCAGGGGCTGAGACAGGAGCCAGGGCAGTGTACATTATATGGATTCCAGAGCTACTGGCAGAGAGGAAATGTCCTCCCTCCTCATAATTTTGATTCCTCTATGCTCCTTCCTGTCCCTGCATCTGCTGACTGAGGGTTGGTCTCTCCTGGGTCTCCCGCAAGCTGCCTCGCTACAGGGAGAGCCAGGTGTGAGGCAACCTGTCTCTAGTTTCCCATGGGGGTCCCCCTGCTTCTCTGTGGTGTCTGGAGATGCCTCTGCCTGGTTCCCATGTGAAGTGCAGTGAAACAACCTCTTCTCAGTAAGGTGTGTAAGACCCAGCTATCCCAAACATGACATGATACATACACACAGGCTGTTGTTGATGACCATTCAGGGCTTCCTTAGGGGACATGTGCCCTGACCACAGGCTCTGCTCCATCTTCTGCCTCTGGGGAAGAGAGGTGAAGGAGCCAGACTCCTGATGCCAGCCTCGTGAGAGCTGAGAGGGACAGGGTAAGAGCAAACACGCAGAGCAGGGTCTCAGGCAACCTCCTGGACCACAGCTGAATGTACATGGACCCAGCATGGCTGATGGTAGCCCATGGGTGACACGGTAGCACTGTCTCTGTGGCTGTTTGTCTTTGTTTTCTTGAATTGGAGGCATCCGTTGAGGATGATGTCATTTAGATGATAAAACACTAAATTGGGAGCCAGCAATTCTGGATCCTAATCAGGGTTCTGTCTATGGGAAGCTGTGTGGTTTCCCACTGGCCTTAGGTAATTCCTGCCAGGCTGTGCCACCCTTCCCAGATTCATATCTAGCCACTTTCCCCTTGAATCAAAACTCTCTAGCCATTCCAGGCCATGTCAGCTCCTAGGCTGAACCCCTTCTTTCCTTCTTGAAGGCCTCCACAGTCTCCCTTACCCTCTGACTGAAGTGCTCCTGTTCCAGTCATGGCCAGGTGAACAGCTATTCAGAGTTTCGTAACTACTCCTTCCCTCCCTAAGTAGGTTTTCATGCTGTGCTATTTCATAGCAACTTTTTTTTGTCTGTCTACATACCTGTTTCAGTCATCTGTTGATGCATAACAAACCACGTCACATGTAGTGGTTTTAAAACAACAATTTGTCATTTTTCATGATTCCTTCCAAGTGAAGCATCTGGTTCATCTACTTGACTGGGGCACTGGGATGCCCTGTTTCAAACTGCCTGAGTCTCATGGCTTGCGGTTGGTGTTAGCTATGGCTAAGACTCAGCTGGGGCTGTTGGCTGGGGCCTTCAGTAGTTTCCTTTGTGATCTTTTCCAACTAGGTACTTGAGCTTCCTCACAATATGGTAGCTGGGTTCTGAGGAGGAATGTTACACGAAGTGAGGCAGAGGTTGCCTGACTCCTGAGGCCCAGCCTCACAACTGCCCAGCATCACTTCTGCCACGTCTGTTATTGCCTGAAACAGATCACAGGGACAAGGAAGAAGATTCTATATCTTGATGGAAAAAGAAAAATTTACATTAGAAAAGAAAACAGGATGTGTGAGAACAGTGACAATCTTTGAAAACTTGGTCTCAGTACCATGAATCACACGATCATCTCTTTTGATCTTTATGTTCTTCCCTGAGCTGCAAGTATTTTGAGAGCAAGGACCATTTCTATTTGCTCACCACTGCTTCCTCAACCTCTCGTGCCATTTTTTTATATACTTGCAGAATAAATGGAAGGTACATTGATTGTGACTTGTACAAATCACTTCACCTCCATAATCAACTTACATTCTATAAGACAATAGAGCTAGATCACATGATTATATGTAAGGCTTCAAGTTTTACTCATAAAATTATCTGACTTTTTACTCAACTGGGATAGCTTAGCAATATGCTTATGGATCCTTCAATAACTGGTCTACAGCTGGGCAACTATCATCTAATTTTAGCCTGAGAGCTCTCTGGAAAAGTCTACTGTTTTTCTGGCACACAGCACCTATTGAATAATTCCATTTTGTAGCAGAGCCAAAAATAATAATCATTTTCATAGTTGAAGGCTTTGCAGACCACACCATAAATGGCCATACCCTTTGGTCACCCCAGAGATAGGTCATTTTTAAATTGGTAGTCTTGACAATAATGGTGATCATACAAAGAATGCAGCTTCCTTTGAAACGCCCCGAAGCATTTTCATGGAAATCTTTTTATCTTCACTGTATCCTTGTAAAGTAGGAAATGGCTGAGTAATTGTTTGTGTCAAACAACCATTTCCTTAGGTTCAGTGGATTGGGCTATTCTTGTGCATTTCAGTGGTACAATTTCCATTTTACTGCTGCTCTTGTCGTGATGATGAATTTCGTGGATTCTTGATAAGTATATTTTCATGCCTCAAAAGTATGTATTTATTTGTTTCAGTGAAGCCATTTAATAATACCTTTTTATGAATAATAATATTGATTTGAAAATATAATTTGAGCATGAAATATGATGTGATTTTATAAGCATTCGAATGCCTTCTCTAAATTTGTACTTTCTCCCCGAATGTTAAAATTCTGTGGCCTGTGTTATTATTATTATTACATTTTTACAGAAGAAGCTTCTTCAAAGAAGCTGTTTATTCAGGCAAGAAAACACTTTTGTGGTACTATACACATTAGGAAGCACATCATGATAGAGCATTGCCCCTAGAGAACATGTCTTAATTAATAAAATATAATTTTCATGTTACTCAAACTGTGGCAGATCACAGGAAAAGAAGAAAATTTCTCATTTATTTTATATTTCACTGATTATAATTTTAATACAAAAATCTGACTTTATGATCTGTATTTCCTTCTTTCTTTCTTTAGTATTATTTTTTACTATGCCTTGACTTTGTATAGAACAAAATCTGATTTTAAAAAGAACAAATTAAAAGGAAAACAATGAATCAATTCCATTTGGGAATATAGACGCAAAACCAAAAAACTGTAAAATATTAGTGAATCAAATTCAGCAGTAAATTAGAAAATGAATCTTGCTTGACCAAGCAGGACTTGTTCCAGAAATGAAAAAGAGGTTTAACATGCTCAGCATACTCATTATATGAATATAGTAAAGAAACATATAATTAAATCAACAGATTTAAAATCACGTTTGAGTAATTTTAGTTATTTATCACAAAAGCTGTAAATAAAATAGAACTAGGAGGCAGCTACTGTGAGATAACGAAGGTGGTTCATTGAAAAACTACATATTGTGAAATATTAAACAACTGAAATGTGAAACATGACTGCAATGCCCCAATCACCATTATTAAACAACATTATTTTTGAGAGTCTAGCTAATGTAATAAAATACAAAATAAGTAAGTCATACCAAGGTTAGAATAGAAAGATCAAAATTATCTTTATTTGTAGGCAATAGGATTGCAGGCTTGGAAAATACAACAGGCCAGATTTTAAAAACTGTTGCATTCAAAAGATATTTTGCAATTATCTTTTGATAAATTAATAAAATATAATTTATTATATTTTATTAAA
>NW_016816177.1:1238965-1256050 GCF_001698545.2 Rhinopithecus bieti
ATAAACATAAAATTAATATCTTTAAAGATAATATCAATAGATAGAAATTAAATGAAAAACTGCCAATTTATAATAACAATAAAAGCTATCAAGTAAATGAAAATGAATTTAATGAGACATGTTTAGACAGGAAGGCTATTCCGCAGTTTTAAGGAGGATGGAACCATGGAGATGCAGGCCTTCAGAACGGGCTGTCTGATGGCTCTGCATCCACTCCCAGAGAGTCTGTCAGCAGTGCCTCTTCTGTGCCAACCCCTCCTGCATAGGCAGGCAGATGCCATAGCACCCCCAGGCCTCACAAGGAAGAGAGATGATAGCATCTCACAAGGACTCAGAAGAGCACGAGAGAACATTCCCCAAATCCCCCAGCACAACACTCCTCACATCTTTTCCACCAGAACTGGTTCACTTTTGAGCCAGTCTCTGGAAAGAGCTATGAGCTTAGACAAGCTAATGTAACCTCTGGATTAGGATTATCTTTCTCTGCAGAATACGGCAGAGAGTTTTTGTCCTGAACAAGTTTGGGATTTCATTAGTAAGGAGGAGGTGGACATGAATTAATTCTGAGTCACTTGAAAGAAAACAAAGATAGACTCCTACCTTGTTCCGCGCACAAAAAATCCAAGTTTAAATAATGTATTAGTTCATTTTTGTATGACTCTAAAGAAATACCTCGAGACTAGGTAATTTATAAAGAAAAGAGATTTAATTGGCTCATGGTTCTGCAGACTGCACAAGAAGCATGGCTGGGGAGGCCTCAGGAAACTTACAATCATGGCGGAAGGCAAAGGAGGAATAGGCATGTCTTACAGGACAGGAGCAGGAGCAAGAGAGAGAGCAGGGAGGTTCCCCACACTTTTAAACAACCAGATCTCATGAGAACTCTATCATGAGAGAGCACCAAGGGGATGGTGCTTAACCATGAGAAGCCATCTCTGTGACCCAATTACCTCCCACCAGGCCCCACTTCCAAATATTGGGTATTACAATTGAAAATGAGATTTGGGTGGGGACATAGATCCAAACCATGTCAAATAACTAAGTGTAAAACAAACCCATACAAGTATTAAAAGAAAATATAGAAGAATGTTGCCTAACCTTGGGATGAAAAAAGGCCATCTCAAGCAACAAACAAACCTCAAAGGATATATAGGCAGACAGTGGCTGGTTTCACTATAGAAGTTAATCATTTCTATATGGCAAAAAATATCAGAAAGAGTCAAATAGCAAATGACAGGGTAAAACATTTGCACTGTATGTGGACAAAGGTTTAATATCTCTCATATAGAAAGAACTTCTTCAGAAAAGGAAAAATAAAGATCCAGTTGAAAAATATCAAAGGACATGAATAGGCAAGAGAAAATGCAAAAGTAAAAGAAAATTAAAACTCTCGACCTCATTAGTATTAGGACAATTAAAATTAAAACAACAAAATGCTAAATTTACTATCAAATTTTAACAAATTGGAGAAAATTTATAGGATCCAATATTGGAAAGGATTTAGAGAAACTGTACTCTCTGATTTTACAGATGGGAGTGTGCATTTCCCCAAATGTTAGGGGAAGTATCTGTTAACTCTATGATGTAGAAATCCCACTTTTAGCAATATGTTTTACAAAAATTAAAAAAATAGAAATATGCCAAAGATATTGTTGTGCATTTATTATAATAGAAAAACACAGAACACAATCTGAATATTTATCCATGGAATATCTACAGAACTGCTGTAAAAACAATGCAGCATACATACTATGGACTAGCATTGATATTAAAGGCATGGGTTAAACCCTGAGTAAGAAGGCAACAGTGGTGGCATAATTATGAATGTTTGGAATCCCTCAACAAATCAAGACAGCAATTGAAATAATAAAAACTCATTATCTCTGAATAGCATTTATAACAAAATGATGTGATAAGGTGTCTCCCAAACCACAAATAAAAGCAGGTGGAATCAGACCACAGATGGTAACAAGGCCTATGTGATACAGGCTGCTGGGCAGGAGGTGGTGAGGGAGGACAGGGCACTCTATGAATGCTCCAAACCAGCCAGCCAAAGCTGCCCTCCAGACAAACCTCCACAGTGATGAAGAGGACCCTGCCACTTTGCTCCAGAAAGTCTCCCGTCTCTCTCAATCATCACTCGTTTATTTTTTAAAAAATGTTGTTTGTATTTTTATTGATATATCATGGCTGTACATATTTTGGGGGTACATATGATATTTTGATATCTGTACCCATTGTGTAATGATCAAATCAGGGTAACTGCAGTATCTACCATCTCAAGACTTTATATTTTCGTTGTGTTGGGAATATTACGATTCTTTTCTTCTAGCCATTTTGAAACATAAAATAAATTATAGTTAACTGTAATTTCTCTGCTGTACTATAGAATACTAGAACTTACTCCTTCTAACGATATTCTTGTACACATAAATCAACTTTTCTTCATCCCCCCCACCTTGCTTCCCTTCCCTTCCCTGTAAAAACTATTTTTGCATCTTTATATATGAGAGGAATTTGCTGGTTCTTTTCCTTTTTTTACAATGACGTTGCTTGGTTTTGGTGTCAAGGTCATGCAGGCTTCAGAAAACAGGTTCCTGGGGGCTTCATCGATTTCTGTTCTCTGGAGGAGTTTGTGTAAGATTGGCATTCGTTTTTTGCTGGTGCAGCCATTTGGGTCCTGAGTTTTCTCTAAGGGAAGATTTGAATTTAAAGTGTTAGTTTCTTCAATATTACAGGACTATCCATGTTTATTATTTCTTCTGGAGTCAGCTTTAGTGAGTTGGATTTTCCTAGGAATTTGTTTACTTTTTTCTTAAAAATTTAAGGTTATTGGTCTATTGTAATTATCATCTTACTATCATGTTCCTATCTCCAGGACCTATAGTGATGTGCCCCCTCCGCCCCACCCTCCATTTCTGATTCTTGGGATTTGTCTCTTCTTTTTTTTTTTTTTTGAGACGGAGTCTTGTTCTGTTGCCCAGGCTGGAGTGCAGTGGCCGGATCTCAGCTCACTGCAAGCTCCGCCTCCCGGGTTTACGCCATTCTCCTGCCTCAGCCTCCCGAGTAACTGGGACTACAGGCGCCTGCCACCTCGCCTGGCTAATTTTTTTGTATTTTTTGTATCTTTTTAGTAGAGACGGGGTTTCACCATGTTAGCCAGGATGGTCTCGATCTCCTGACCTCGTGATCTGCCCGTCTTGGCCTCCCAAAGTGCTGGGATTACAGGCTTGAGCCACCGCGCCCGGCTGTCTCTTCTTTTTTACATTGATAAGTCTTAGCAGGAGTTTGACCAGTTGCTTCTTTCAAAGAAAGAACTTTGGCTTTATTGAGCCTTTGTATTAGATGTCTATTTTCTATTACATTAATTTCTATCCTTTCTTTTTATTCTCTTTCTCCAACTTTGTCTTCAAAAAAAATTAATTTGGTAATTTCATTCTAATTTCTTTAGATGGATACTTAGGCCACTTGATATTTAGTTATTTATGTTCTTTAATATATCTGTTTAAGTTTTAAAATTTCCCTCTAAGCACATGTTAGCTGCATCTCACAAGTGTTTACAATTTTGTAATCAAGTTCAAAATAATTTCTAATTTGCATTGTACTGTCTTTATTGATCCTTGAGTTCTTTAGAAATTTATCCCTTTATGTATGGGATAAATTTTCTAATATATATGGGAAATATATATATGGGAATTTTCTAACTATCATTTCATTATTATTTTCCAGATTAGCTGAGCAGTGATCAAACAGCTCCATGGGACGAGGAGAAGCCGGGCTCACCTCATGGAGTAAGGCAGAGACCCCAGTGGCCCTGGAGGTAATGTGGTGGCAGCTGGGGCAGAAGCAGCTGGAGACCTCCACAAACAAGGGGTGCAGGTCCCTGGAGTCAGGAGAGTCTGAGTGCATCTGATAAGGGGCATACATTGCCTTCAATGAAATATCTTTCATTAGCTTGGGGAAATCTTCACCCAATATCTCTTAAGGTTGCTTCTGCTCCAGTCTGTGCTGTTACCTCTGAACAGCACACTGTGTTCTCTTGTTTTTCACCCTTTCCCTTATGTTTCACATCTGTTTGTCTCTTTGTGCTTTATTTAGAATATTTTCTTCTAATTTATATTCCTATTCACATATTTTCTCCTTACCTGTATCTCATCTGCTATTTAGCCCATTATAAGCTTTAATATCAACAATTTTATTTTTCAGGTTTAGAATGTCCACGGTTTTTCTTTAAAAGTTTCCAGTTTTCTGTTGAATTTTTTAGTCTTATTCATAACCTGCTTAAACATATTGAGGTAGTTAATTTACAGCCTGTGACTCAAACTGAGTTTTAAATGCTATTGAGAAACTCATGTTTATTTTCTTAGGTGTGATAATGGTACAATGGTTAGGTCATTAAAATTATATACTGAAGTCCTTAGAGGGGAAATGATACTATGTCTGTGATCTATTTTTAAATACTCCAAAAAAGTATGTGTGTGTGTATATAATCGGTGAAGGTGCATAATTTGTACGTGAGAGCTCATTCTGGTATTCTTTCTTTGATATAGGCTTTACAAAGTTTTTTTAAAGTCAGTTCTGATAACTCCATTTTGTGCACAATACCAGAGTTTGCTTCTATTGTCTTTCTTTTCTTAAATTTGTATAGATTTAAGGTGTACAACTTGATGATTTGATATTGCTTCTATTTTTTAAATTGCCTTTCTTGCTTTACATTCCCATGCTTTGGTTTTGAGAATATGGGGTTATTTCTGACTGAATGGCAATATTGTTTATTAAGAGTAATAGAAACAGGTTGAGGCCTAGTCTGATGTTATCTCCCTTCAGGCAAGATTTGTATTTTCTGCTGGTTGGCAGCTGGGATCTGAGCAACTCAGGTTCCCCATAATCCAATTTCACAAGTGATTTGACACTGGGATTCAGTGCCCACAGGGCTGATTAACAAATGGATCACCCTGGGTCATAGGATGTAGCCTTTCATGGTCCCAACTGGGAATGGGTGGTTTAGGAGCCTTCCCTGCCCTTTGTGGGCCCTGAACTCCAGACTTTATGCCCGCTGCACTGAAAGGCTGCCAGGAGCTCTCCTGCTCCCTCTCCTTGCCTCTGGACTGCTTCTGGAAGCAGCAGGTGTCTCTGGGAAGATTGGCTGCAGGTGCTAGGTTCACTCTCTGTCCTTCCTTTTGCTCCCAGATCATGTTCCGTAACTATTAATTGGCTTGTTTGTTCTCCAGTGCCTTCAAGCAGATGGCTTCCTAACAACAACAAATGCCATCTTTTCTTGTTCTCATGAGGCAGGGGTGGACTAAGCCAGTCCTCCATTGCCGTGTGCCATCTATCTTCTCTCTGTGTCTCTCCTCCTTTGATGGGCCCCTCCCATCATCTTGAACATCTCTTCTGGCTGATGGGAGGCTTTTGTTTCCATTGATGAACAGAGTGATACTCTAGAGTGTGTTGATACCAACAAGGCCTTGGGTGGTCCATTCTGTGTACAACTCCAGAGTGTTTGTGTCTCTTCATACCAAGCCCATGTTCCTGAAAACCATGGATCCCTGAGTGAGCTGCGCCAAGGCATTATATTATATGGCTGCCTAGGCTGGGGTTGCCTGAGCTCGAAGGAACTGTCTGTGGCAGGAGAGTGGCCCCTGAGAACCCTGAATACATCCCAGGACAATAGATGAGGGGGATAACTCACTATGGGTCACTCTACCTGGGACCAAGCACATTTCTTTCAGCAGCTTTTTGGATGCTTTTGGGGAGTGTAACTTGAATTAGAGTGTTTTGAACTTTCTGGAAGATAATATGGAACTTCTGCTCGGATTCAGTTTAGCTGAACAATGTCAAGAGTGGAAGAGAGGAAGAGAAGAAGGAAAGAAAGAAGAAGGGCTGGGACGTCAGTGGAACGGGCTGTTCTCCTATATTCAGGCCCGAGAGACACCTAGAGGCCACCTGAAAGATAACTGCAACTCCTTAACGCCTGTGCCTGGAGCATATCACCTGAGCGGGTGGCAGAGCTCAATGTTTTCCTACCGTGGGAGAGAAGCTCAATTATTAAAGACAGAAGGATTGGCAGAGCAGGTGCAGTCCCATCCAAACACCCCTGCAGGGATAGGTGGAGCTCAGGGGAGTAAGGTCTACCCTCTGCTACTCTGCTTTCCTCTTCTGGGTACCCATTCCTGCCCTGTCGCCCCGTATAGATGGTGTAGCTGATTCATTGAACTCACCATGTGCCAGCCACTGCTCGCAGCGTTTCACATGAGTTAACTTGCTTAATTCTCAAAGCAATCCTGTAAGTTAGGAACTCCCTCATCCTCATTTTAGAGACAAAGTAGGTAATTTCTCTGGGAAATGTTGGAGGTGGGAATTCAAACTAGTTTATTTCCAGAGTCTGTGCTTTTTTGCTGAACTCATTCGTGCTGGAGCACAAAGCCCTTCCTGTTGGCTGCATTCCTTCCTACGGGGACAAACTCCATCCTCATCCCGGGCAGTACTAACCCATTCTGCAGAGGAATAATGACACTGGCATAGTGGGGTTCAAGCCCGAACGTGGGTCTCCCCTAGACCCGGTTCTGGGCCCAGGTCTTGCCTCCTCTGCTTCACGCTTCTTCAGAGTTGAGCCTTATGGAATCTGTCTGCTGCAGATCAATCATTCCAAATCATAAAGCCTTACAGTCTTTCTCAGAGTTGGAAATCACAATGGTTCCATGATAAGATACCATAAATCTTCAGCTAAATAGATTTGTGATTCATCAAGGAACTCTAGTTCTGACTGTTGACAGAAAATGCCTCATAAGGCATGTTTACCCCTGGCTTTGTCATGTGTCTCAGCAAAGAGGCAAAACCCCAAATAGTGACAACTTAAATTCCAAATTTTGAGTTTGCCATAAGCACTGAAATACAACAAAAACACAGTTTTTCATAGATATCAGTCATATGTCAATAGGAGAAGAAATCAAATGTGAAGTCTGTGTTAAATACAATCACAGTTCTTTTATTTAATAAATTAAAAAGGTAAAAGCTAGCTTTATATTCCTGTCATAGTCAGTTGAGTGATGGATTCATCTGTTGGTGACCTGGACCTCTAACTTTCCTTCACAAGCCTTAACTCCAGAAGAGTTAACTCTGCTGTCAGTGACAAGATGAGAGTGACCACCATGACCAGCAGCAGGGCCAAGTGGTGCTCAGGATGGTTGGGCCCACAGGTTTCCAGGGTGGGGTCATGGTGTCCATGAAATCAACAGACAACCTATCTGATCTATAAGCTGAAAAGCACTTGAGTTAACACTCCTGAGTCTTGAGTGAGCAGACACTATGGAAAGTCCCTGAGAGAAGAGGTGGTTGGTTCCCCTTGAGCCCAGACCCTAGAGAAACTGCCACAAGAGCATACTCTATCTTTCTCCTACCATCTAAGAAGTTACGTGAAGCCATTAACTAGGGTGGCTGTGCACAGCGGAAAGGGAGAAACCCAGATTTTCAAGGATTCATAGGCACAGGCTCTGGGCTGATATGAATCCAAACCAGATTGGAGATTGATGTGGGAGGTGAGATGGTCAGGGGAGAAATGGAATTTTGGCCCAAGTCTATTTCACAGTAGGCCAGTGGCTCTGGAAGCCCACCTTGTGGTTATTTTTCTAGCTCCTGAATGTAAAGTTGAGATAGAAATACTCAACAACTGCTCAAATCTTCACAATGATTTCCTTATCAATGTGGTGGGTGGGGCTAGGGTCCCTCTGGTAGAAATGGTCTAATGGAAACCCCTGGAACTACCTTTCCCTGTAAAACCAAAATCAACAAGCATGTCTGGTGAATTTCAAAGATGGTGCACCATCAGAGTCTTGCAAGATGCAGAGGAGGCGACTCTCGTGTCCTCTTCACGCAGAGGACAAGTGATTCTTGGAGAATGATAATAAATTATCATGCATGTAATAATATGTGACTATAACTGTAGCAATTCTTCATGAGGTTGCTTTTTTGGTGGAGCAAATCAACATAGCCCTTGTCTCCTGGTATGTACCTTTTGTATTGGCTAATGCTCTCTCTGCATTCAAATAAATAGAAGCCGGAGTTTCATCAGACAGGAATGTGGTACTCCTTCATGGTCTCAGGTCCATTTAATTAGAAAACTAAAAAATACATTTTCAAGATTCCTTTGCAACTAGGATTCTGGAGGTAAATTAGTTCCATTTAGATTCACTAGAGTGAAGATTGGCTAACTAAGGCCCAGGGACCAAGTCTGCTTTTGTAAACAGGTGCACAGAATACTCGTTCATTTACTTATTACTTTGGCTGCTTCGACACTGTAATGGCAGAGTTGAGTGGTTGTGACAGAGAGTCTATGGCCCGCAAAGCTACAAATCTGGACTCTCTGGCCCTTTCTAGCACATGTTTGCTGGCCCCTGATGTGGAGCAAGACTGGTGAGGCAGGGCTGAAGCTGGGCCTCCCTACAGCTTCTGTTTTTCACTGTGGGTTCAGGAGAGTCATGGATTTCTTCTAAGTTTTCCCAGTGTTTATCTTTGATTTCCTGAGTCTCAGGAACAGTCACATCTCGATGTTTTGGGCGTTAGTTTCTAGAGTTTCCAACCTAGACTGCCCGGCTCCAGCGTTGATCCAGTGGCAATAATTCCCCCACTGGCTGATTCTTATTGTTCTCAGGGTCATTGCAAGAGTCACAGCCTAAAATCTGCTTCTTCAATTTTTTTTTTTTTTTGAGATGGAGTCTTGCTCTGTCACCCAGGCTGGAGTGCAGTGGCATAATCTTGGCTCACTGCAACCTCTGTCTCCTGGGTTCAAGCAATTCTCCTGCCTCGGCCTCCTGAGTAGCTGGGACTACAGGTGTGTACCACCATGCCCGGCTAATTTTTGTATTTTTAGTAGAGATGGGGTTTCACTGTGTTGACCCATCTGCCTCGGCTTCCCATAGCGTTGGAATTACAGGTGTGAGTCACCTCTTTCTAATTATTTCTAATTTCTAAAAGGCCACATCCAGCCTCTTCAATAATTTTTAAAATACTAAATTCCAAATATTAAACCTTCTTCAATCAAGTACCTAGAATTACTTTGGTTTCCTAAACTGAATCCTGACTACTACATACCTCAAGCCTGTGTACCAGTGATTGGCATTTAAACACCCAGAGTTCTTCACATATATCAATTGTTTGTAATATGTAATATAAATTTATATTATATGTATAAATCAGAGACAAAGACTGTTGAGGATATCACAAGATTTTAAAATTTAATAAATTAAATGGCAAAGACTAATGTTACTGCACAATCACAATATGTTAAATGGAAAACCCCCTGCAGAGTGGTTTGATTGGAAACATCATTAGGCTCCAGCTCTTCCTGACTCTGAAGCTCTGGTCCACTCAGGAGGTTCTGCCGTGGTTAGAATGTCTGATTTCATAGGTAGAGAAAGATGGCTGGTAAGAGAGCTTCCTGATTGTTCTGGTGTGGGTGCCGTGCTATCGCCCAGGTCTGTTGAACAAGAGTGGAGGTGGCTGAGCAGCAGAGATGTTTGTTATGCAACTCAGCTTCCTCATGAGGTCATCTCTGAGGGCAGGTGTGGTCTGCTTCATCAGGATATCTCAGGTCTGAAAGAAACCATTGGCTCCAACCAGAGAAGAGCTGAGGGTGACAAACCTGAAGTCAATTATGACAAGATGACATCATGGCTTCCGTCTCAGGTACCAGCAGCCATGCACGTCATTACGATGATCTGACTTGGTTTTCTGAGTTTACCCTGGGGCAGGGTGAGGGTTGGGCAAGGAGCCGGAATCCAGGCATGCTCCCTGGGCACCTTGCCACTATTCAGTTCCTAAGGAAGCTTAGAAGCACCACCTGCTCCCTGAATCACAGCACAGGTTTTCCCCTCCCCATCCCCACCCTGAATCCTCCATGCTTCTCAGTTCATTGAGAAATAGGTGGAGAGCCCTCTGATGATGTGGGACCGACTCCTTCAATTATTTTGCAAAAAAATGAGTTCAAGTTCAAGAGTCTAGGTTTCTTTGAGTTTCTCTGCTTTCTTCCTCTTTCATTCTATTCTCCCATTTGACCTTTAACTTTTCTTTACAGCTTTAGGGGGAAAATGAGCCAATTCCTCAAGGGATTCAACTAGAGGAATAAAAAATGACTAATTCCTGGAAATAGAGATGGCAGGTTGATCCCTATTCTTTTGGCACAGAATCTATATTTAATATGATATTGAGAACTCATTCTCTGTAAGCATAATGATAGAACTACATTATGTGTTAACTTGGAAACAAAATCTGTGTTTACCACATTCCAGAAGAGAGATTTCTATTCTTGTCCAAGCGGGACACGCTGGGCTCCTGACCTGATGTGGTTTTCTAGAAAGAGGAAAAAACGAGAGTAAGACTTCCAAATGGCTTTCGTGGGTGGCCCGCAATTTATACACAATGATGGCAACACGGTGGTTCTCTCCCCTGGGGTTTATTTGACATTACACACGATCAGAGTTGTGAAGCAAAAACCTTTGCCTAACAAAGAGAAAATGGGACCCTGGGAAACTTAAAAATAAATGGAGGAAGCCAAAGATGGAGTAGTAGAAAAAGCTGTATCTTATAAAAACTAATCTGGCCATGGGGCTGTTCACAAACAATTCATTATCATTTCTCTTGTGGTGTCTGTGAGGGCTTTCTGGCTGTTTAAATGCTGTATTTTCATAAGATAGTTTCAAACAAAAGGCCAGAAGGACAGTGGGAGCAGAATAAAAATGAAACATGTTGACTTTGTTTGGTGCCCTGTAGGTAAAATGTCACATCTTGTCCTCGGCTCCTGAAGATTTAATTACCCGGCTCATTTCCCAGAGCTGCTGTGCAATTCATATTGCTTCCAGGTAACAGATTATGCAAACTCATGATTGCAAACAGGAACCGAGCTGTTTTGAGGATGAAGTTTTGTTAGTTCAGAGTATCTGCAAATGCAGTTGTTTGGCTTCTCTATCATACTCTGGCACTGATGGTAACTGTGCCGTGTAGAAAATGCAGAATTGTTATGAGCGTCACACGCCTAGGCTTGTTGGCAGACGTGGGCCCAGGCTGGCTGGAACTGTTTCAGCCCTGTGTTTCTGCTGCTCAGGGAAGACAGCTAGGAACCTGATGCACTGTTCACAAAGGTTTATCACAGGCCTCCTGTGTGCTGAGTGAGCTCCAAAGGCTAACATTTCCTACTGGCTTCGGGTAGGATGAGCAGTGTGGCTGTTGGTCTCTTGGGTGGCCTGCCCGGACCACACTATTCCACTGGACACTGTAGGCAGAAGCATGTTTCACTTTTGTGGTTAGAATACCTCAAGTTTTCCCTGAAACTCCAGCCACCAAGTTGCAGTTCCCAAGGAAAAGTAGGGTGCCACACAGTGGCATGGACTGAAGTGGCCAGTGTTTTCCCATCCCGTCATGGTATGGGAAGCAACTGGCTTAGTTGCTCCTGGCCTGTCAGTTCATCCAGTAACATAAGCTATTCGCATTACAAGCAAGCAACTGGACAATGAAACACATCTCTTCTCATTTTATTGCATTTACTTTTGTTCTGCATGCACACACACACACACATTCACACACACACACACACACACACACACATATGCACATGCACCCTCTCTTTTCCCCAGCCCTCTGAGTCCAGAGCAAGAGTTACTGACTAAACAAACTGACTTTTCTTCCATTCTTTCTACAAGATATGAAAACAAACGAGATTATTTCTGAAACATACCAAAGCTAAATTGCCAAGTGAGAGTTCGGTTTTGCATAAAGTCCACGTGTCAGGCAATATACCTAATGTCACTTTAAAAGAAATTCCTAAAACTCTTCTCTTCCAAGATAAACAGTGTGTGTTTAGCACAGATTCTGGGGAATTTCGATTCACTGTCATATTCCAGGAGTATTCAGCTCTGCTCTTGCTGTCGTTCTATGCATCCCCTTACAGAGTTGTTTTGTTTTCTTTCTTTCTAAGTTTACCTATATCATCTTTTTCATCTTTCTAGCCATTATTTTACCCAAAGCCCTTGCTTAGGGGCTGGAGCAAGTTGTATTTGCAAAGATGGTCACACCAATATATATTCCATCCCATGACTCTTCCCACAGTGCAATGTTGACTCCCACTGAGATGTGAGGCAGTCTCACCCACACACCTGGGGACACCCCTGTCACTGCCTGGACCAGTAAAATACAGGGACAGTGATGCTGTGGGATTTCCAAGCTAGGCCATAAAAGGCAGTATGGCTTCTACTGGCTTTCTTGGGTGCTTTTCCTTGGCTTCCAGCCACCTTGTTGTGAGGAACCCCAGTCTGTAAGTTGAGGCCACATGCGGGTATTCCAGCCAAAAGCCGGAAGCCTGTGGGGACTGCCACACCCACCAGTGTGTTTGTTTGTTTTTCATTCGGTGATTAGATTCTCCAGTTTATGTGCCTGCAGATGGTCCCTGCTACTGCTTTGAGTGCCCCAGCGGAGACTCCAGACACCATGGGGCAGAGACAAGATACCCTGTCTGAATTCCTGACCCACAGGAAGGATGAGAGGGGATAAAAAGTTATTATTTTAAGCTGCTAAATGTGAGGGGAATTTGTTAGGCTGCCATAGATAACTAATACAGGATCTCTTGTATCCCAGCCCAGGGGCTTAGCTGCCATGTACAGTATCCTCAGGAATCACCGAGTAGAGGTTCCTCAGCTCCATTTCCAATTTCCTCCTTTAAAAATGTGTCTTTTACGGTCCCCTTTACTAGCCGGTTATGAAATTCCTGGACAATACAACAGATCTAGATATGTGATATACATTTGTATGACTATATGTTCATATATAACACATATATTATTCATATACCTAACAGTAATACAGAGAAGCAAAAGGAAAATAATTCTTAATAAAATAACATGAAATTCAGTATTTGGTCATTTCTTCTGCAATATGTTCCTAAAATCACTTGCTATGGAATTTTGCATAATAAAAATAACAGGGCTTGTGGGGAAATGAGGTTAGTGACAGAATACTCAACACCCACACAGTAAGTTTTTCATGACGTTCATAGGCTCTTGGAAACAGGAACTGTAAGCAAAATTACATAGAACAAAACCAATTTTCCTATAGGCTAATTGATATCAACAAGAGTTAAGTTCCTGCAGCGTATTTCTGATCGCAAAAACATCGCCAAACTTCTAAATGAAGACCCAAACACTTGTAATATTAAACATTAAAATAAATGTGAGCTATAATACATTTAAGAAAAATTAATAAAAACAAGGAAGAGAATTGTTTACCTGCTTATTCCAGTTCAGGGTTGAGGGTGGCCGGAGCCTATCTCCGAAGCTCAGGGTGCAAGGCGGGAACCAGTCCTGAATAGGACACATTCCCATCGCAGGGCGCGTGCACACCACCTGCACTCACTCACACTGGGATGCGTAGACATGCCAGTTTCCCTAACAGGCACACCTTTGGGATGTGGGAAGAAACAGGAATACCCAGAAAAAAACCTACACAGACCTAGAGAGAATGTGCAAACTTCACACCGATGGTGGCCCCACCAGGAGGAATTCATTTTTTTTTCCTCTTCAACATTATAACGAAACAACTTTGAAATAAAATGATGTTATTCCAGGACCTGCTGTATAATTTTGTCATTAATTCATTATAAAATAAATAATAAACTTTATTAAAATTCTGCTGTAGTTTGAGATACCTTAAATTCTTAGTCAATAAATATATATGTGTATATATGTGTGTGTGTGTGTGTATTATATCTATATACACCTCATTTCCCCACAAGCCCTGTTATTTTTATTATGCAAAATTTCATAGCAAGTGATTTTAGGAACACATTTCAGAAGAAATGACCATATATTGAATATGGTATGTATCTATATATACACCATATATATCTATATATACCATTTACCTTGACAAACACATGCAGTTTGTGGGGTGGATGTGGTTTTGGAGAAGGGGTGTGTATTAGTCTGCTTTCATGCTGCTAATAAAAATATACCCAAGACTTGGTAATTTATAAAGGAAAGAGGTTTAATGGACTCACAGTTTCACATGGCTAGAGAGGCCTCACAATCATGGTGGAAGAGCAAGGGACATCTTACATGGTGGCAGGCAAGACAGAGTGAGATCCAAGGGAAAGGAGTTTCCCCTTATAAAACCACCAGATCTCCTGAGACTTATTCATTACCACGAGAACAGTATGGGAGGAATCACCCCCATGATTCAATTATCTCCCACTGGGTTCCTCACACAGCACATGGGAATTATGGGAGCTACAATTCAAGATGAGATTTGGGTGGGGACACAACCAAACCATATAAGGGTGGATGGAAAGGCCTGTCATTTATGGAATGAAATATTTCCATACCAGAATGGGCATTGGCCTATTGTGGTGCCTTCTCACTGGTTTAAAATAAAAATTCTGCTGCATTCAGTGGTCGTTTTCATCTTCAATCCACTGCAAGTAATGTCTGGCCATATTTCAGACAGCTGATAACTGCACTATTTCATTTCATTGTTGCTCTCAAAGCCACTTCCCTGATGTTGTGCAATGTGGATTCCTGCAGGTGCAATGCTCTTGCAATATCACGTGATCTTTGTCTTCCCAAATATTTTATTATATCAAGCTACTCCTCAATATTCAAGGCTTTTCTTTGACATGCATACTCGGATTCTTATAACCCAAATGATTGCTTATGTTTGAGACTCTGTCGTGGATACTTCTATCAGGAACGTCCAACACTCGAGAGACTAGTTCTGTGCATTTGCAGGGCTCACCATGGGCCAGCTGGGTAGCAGGCAGGAGCACCTCAGCAGGAGACTGCTTTGAGCCGGTGGCATTTCTCATGCACACCACCTGGTGTTGCAGTGGCATGAAACTAACCCACCTCATGGAAAATGGCTGGGCTTTTCGGTTTTTGTTTTGCTTGTTTGTTTTATTTTTCATTTGGTGATTACATTCTCCAGTTTATGTGTCATGTATTGTGATGGTTAAAAAATGACTGTAAATTCCTTGCCTCCCCCACTTTGAGAAGTGGAGCCTCTTTCCCTTCCTTTTGAATCTGGGCTAGACCTGTGATTTGCTTTGAGCCATAGAATGCAGTGGAAGTGACGCTCTGTAACTTCCAGGGCTAAGCTATTCCACACTGGGAATGTTGTCTCTTTGAATTCCCACATAATGAGGGGAGAAGCCCAAGCACCATGGAGAGGCCCTTTGGAAGAAAACTGAGCCACTCCAGTCTGCAGCAAAGTAAAGCTACCAGCTGATGGCAAGTGCTATGTGCCCCATCTTAAATGTCCCAGCCCAGCCAGCCTCCAGATGACTAAAAGTGACACTATGTGGGTCAGAAAAACCATCAACTTACAGAACCATGAGACACAATGCACAGTTTTGTTGTTTTGAGCTACTATTTTCAGGGTGCTTTGTGCATAGAAATACATAATTGAGGCAGCATGTGAACAAATTCTTTACAACATGTGTTGTAATAGAAGAAAATTTCAGGCCAATATCCCTGATGAACATCAATGCGAAAATCCTCAATAAAATACTGGCAAACCAAATCCAGCAGCACATCAAAAAGCTTATCCACCACAATCAAGTTGGTTTCATCCCTGGGATGCAAGGCTGGTTCAAAATATGCAAATCAATAAATGTAATCCATCACATAAACAGAACTAATGACAAAACCCACATGATTATCTCAATAGATGCAGAAAAGGCCTTCGACAAAATTCAACAGCACTTCATGCTAAAAACTCTCAATAAACTGGTATTGATGGGACATATCTCAAAATAATAAGAGCTGTTTATGAAAACCCACAGCCAATATCATACCGAATGGGCAAAACCCGGAAGCATTCCTTTTGAAAACTGGTACAGGACAAGGATGCCCTCTCTCACCACTCCTGTTCAACATAGTATTGGAAGTTCTGGCCAGGGAAATCAGGCAAGAGAAAGAAATAAAGGGTATTCGATTAGGAGAAGAGGAAGTCACATTGTCTCTGTTTGCAGATGACATGATTGTATATTTAGAAAACCCCATCGTCTCAGCCCAAAATCTCCTTAAGCTGATAAGCGACTTCAGCAAAGTCTCAGGATACAAAATTAATGTGTAAGAATCACAAGCATTCCTATACACCAATAATAGAAAAACAGAGCCAAATCATGAGTGAACTCCCATTCACAATTGCTTCAAAGAGAATGAAATACCTAGGAATCCAACTTACAAGGGATGTGAAGGAACTCTTCAAGGAGAACTACAAACTACTGCTCAACGAAATAAGAGAGAACACAAACAAATGGACAAACATTTCATGCTCATGGATAGGAAGAATCAGTGTTGTGAAAATGGCCATACTGTCCAAAGTAATTTATAGATTTAATGCTATCCCCATCAAGCTACCATTGACTTTCTTCAGAGAATTGGAAAAAACTGCTTTAAATTTTATATGGAACCAAAAAGAGCCCACATAGCCAAGACAATCCTAAGCAAAAAGAACAAAGCTGGAAGCATCATGGTACCTGACTTCAAACTATACTACAAGGCTATAGTAACCAAAACAACATGATACTGGTACCAAACAGATATACAGACCAACAGAACAGAACAGAGGTCTCAGAAGTAACACCACACATCTACAACCATCTGATCTTTGACAAACCTGAGAAAAACAAACAATGGTGAAAGGATTCCCTATTTAATAAATGGTGTTAGGAAAACTGGCTAGCCATATGCAGAAAGCTGAAACTGGATCCCTTCCTTACATTTATAAAATCAAAATTTATAAAATCAAAATTACAAAAATTAACTCAAGATGAATTAAAGACTTAAATGTAAGACCTAAAACCATAAAAACCCTAGAAGAAAACCTAGGCAATACCATTCAGGACATAGGCATGGGCAAAGACTTCATGACTAAAACACCAAAAGCAATGGCAGCAAAAGCCAAAATTGGCAAATGGGATCTAATTAAACTAGAGTTTCTGCATAACAAAAGAAACTATCATCAGAGTGAACAGGCAACCTACAGAACGGGAGAAAATTTTGCAATCTATCCGTCTGACAAAGGTCTAATATCCAGAATCTA
>NW_016816177.1:1257906-1287487 GCF_001698545.2 Rhinopithecus bieti
CCCAGGCTGGAGTGCAGTGGCCGGATCTCAGCTCACTGCAAGCTCCGCCTCCTGGGTTCACGCCATTCTCCCGCCTCAGCCTCCCGAGTAGCTGGGACTACAGGCGCCCGCCACCTCACCCGCCTAGTTTTTTCTATTTTTTAGTAGAGACAGGGTTTCACCGTGTTAGCCAGGATGGTCTCGATCTCCTGACCTCGTGATTCGCCCGTCTCGGCCTCCCAAAGTGCTGGGATTACAGGCTTGAGCCAACCGCGCCCCGCCGGGAATGGATCTTAAGGGTGTGGCATCAAAGTGGAAGGAATATAGAGTTGTATGAGTCTGGATTTACTGATAGGCTCACTGAGAGTATGGACTCAGTGTTTTAATGTGATGGGTTACAAAGGACTCTAATAGTTTGATTGGTTGACTCAGATATGGGTGTTAAAGACTCTGCCAGTGAAGTCTCAGAAAAAAGTGAGGAGCATTATAGAAAAAGCCAAATCACTTTAAACAGATTGCTAGTAGAAATCTGGACTTTGAGGACACTACTGATGTGGGCCAAGAAGGAAGCGAGAAACACAGTATCGGAAACTTGAAGAAAAGAGATCCTTGTTATATAATTGCAGAAAGTTTAGTGAAATTGTGTCCAGTTGTTACGTAGAAGGCAGAACTCATAAGTAATAAACTGAAATATATAGCTAAGGAAATTTTCAGGCAAAGCGTTGAAGGTGCTGCTCGTTTTTTTCTTGCTTTTTATGGCAAAATGTAATAGAAGAGAGATAAATTGAAGGAAGACTTATTGAAGGGACAATGACTCGATAATTTCAAATGTTTAGCCTCTCCAGGTGGCAAAAAATATCCCTAAAAGTCAGAGATGGATGCCAAAATTATGACATAGAGAAAAGGCTGAATATGTGTTTGTGCAGCTTTTTGCTGAAACCCTGGAAAGCTCAGAAGTTTAGTGTGTTCAGCCACATAATGACTCTTCCAAGGAATTAAGAGTGTTCCGTGTAGATCTTCTAATCAAACCAGAGAGGCTCTGGGAAGCTTAAAAACACTGGTGTTCAGCACTCTAAGCAGAAGCCAAAGATAGAGAAGAGATTATTAGAGAAAGATTTGTGTGTACAGCTGTTGTCTAATGCAGAGAAACCCAGTGAAAATACACTCAAGGCCCACACGCTTTAGAAAAACAACATTGTATTAGTGGAAATATTTTAACAAAAAGCATTAGCAGAAAATAAAGATGCCAACTAGGACTAAATGGAATATAGATATTACAAAATGGTAAAAGTAGACTGATAAAATTCCCCAGCAGCAAACACATGTCACCTTTTGTGAAAAACAGAGCATGACTCTGAGAGCTAAAGCAGGAGCCCAGAAGTTGAAGATGAAAGCCCAGAGCAGCTGAGAGACACAGGTTACCTGACTTTGAGACCTGGTGGATTTTGCCCAACTGGGTTTCAAAACAGATGGAAACAAATGACTCCTTTTTACCTTTCATTTCCCCAATTTTGGACTTGAGTTCTGTAACTGTTATTCTTTCCACCATTGTGTGTTGGCAGTATTGGAGAAAGATACCTTGTATCTTTTATTTCACAGGTGTGCAGGTGGAGACAAATTGTGCCCCAGGAGCTGTACTTAATGGGTGACACTCAGAAACTTTATCTACACCTGATTCAGATAAGTAGGTGATGAGTTTTGAGCTTCTGAGCTGGTGAGATTCTGGACTTTACCTAGTGTGATAATGGGATGAGACTTTTGGAAACCTTGGGGAGCAGGTAAATGTTTTCTGCAAGTGAGAGTAAATTATGGGGCCAGAGTTTGTACTCTGGTGGACAGAACTGTAGGTGGCCCTATTGATCTCTGCCCCCAGTGCTGCATCCACGATTAGGCTAAGTGATAGAGCAAAGAAATTTTACCTGTGTGATTAAGGTCACTAATGAGTTGATGTTAAAATAAAAACATAATCTGGGTGGGCCTAACCTAAACATATGAGCCCTTTAAAAGTAGAGTTTTACATAGATAGACCTGGAATCATTATCGTAAGTGAAATAACTCAGAAACAGAAAGTTAAATACTGCACGTTCTCACTTGTAAGTGGGAGGTACAC
The DNA here is from genome assembly GCF_001698545.2 of Rhinopithecus bieti. Taxonomy (NCBI): domain Eukaryota; kingdom Metazoa; phylum Chordata; class Mammalia; order Primates; family Cercopithecidae; genus Rhinopithecus; species Rhinopithecus bieti. The sequence goes on from NW_016816177.1 coordinate 1,259,996, forward strand.
ACTAGGTACACACGGACATATAGAGTGGAATAGTAGACATTAGAGACTCCAAAAGATGGGGAGAGGGGAAGGGGTGAAGGTTAAAAAACTACCTATTTGGTACAATGTTCACTATTTGAGTGATGTGTACACAAAAGTCCAGATTTCACCATGATGCAATATAGCCATATACATGTAACAATACTGCACTTGTACCTCCTAAATCTATTTTTTTAAAGTGGAGTTTTATCTGATTGGTAGAAGAAGAGGAAGTCAGAGAGATTCCAAGTATGAGAAGTATTTGATGAACCGTCACTGGCTTTGAAGATAGAGGAGGCCGTGGAGCAAAGAATGCAAATGGCCTTAGGAGCTGAGAGTGGCCCCTGACTGACAGCTAACAAGGAAATGGAGAAGTCAGTCATGCAATAGCAAAAAAATGGAATTCTCCCATCAACCTGAACAAGCTTAGATGCAGACTCTTCCTCAGAACCTTGATTAGAGCCCAGCCCGGCCAAAATTTCAGCCCTGAAAGATCCTAAGTAGAAACCCCAGTTGAGCCCACTTGGACGTCTGACCTACAGAACTGTGAGATAATGAATGGATGTTGTTTGAAGCCATTAAGTTTATGACAATTTGTTACACAACAATAGCCAATGAATAGACTCTATAATCCCAACAAAGAATCTTAACTTCCATATACAAAATATATATTGAACACTTGCTATACTTAAGGTTTATGAAAGGGACATAAAGAGATAGCAACTATAAAAATGTAATTAGCTAATGTTTATGGAGTACTTCTACAATGTGCCATGTAGTCTCCTGATTATGTGTGAATTATCTCATTTAATCGCCACAATCTATGAAGGATGTAGTCCTTTATTACTAGTAAAAGAGTAGAAACATGAAGAGTACATAAATTGTCCAAGGTTTATTTATAAAAGAAGACAGACAGTAAGCACAACCAGTATAATTTCCATATTTTCTGGGGCAGTACTGATTTAAAATATTGAGCCTTCTTGCCTCCTAATTGCATTTAGAATTGTCAAACCACATTCCTGGGTCTGTGGTTCAGAAACTATGGTCATCCTTCTTATAAAATAAAGACATATCTACCATAGGAGCCCTGACTCTCAAGGCAGCCATCTGCGTCCAGTGCAATGGGTCAAACATGGAGTGTTTCTTTAGTAAATGTCACAAACTTGCTGTCTGCATGCTCCTTGAGAGGACACAGCAGCTAATTCATGGTCAAATGGCATCCTTCATTGAAGGCTGGGATTAGGCAAAACTGGGGTAAACACTGGAACCTGTTTTAGTTATCTATTGCTGAGTCACAGGAACCTCAACAAGCCAGTAATGACTTAAAACTCACGAGTTTGTGTGTCTGGAATATTTCAGGGGCTTGTCTGGGATGGTTCTTCTCTGCTCCACCTGGCTAGAACTACTTGGTGTTGCTCCTTGCTTTTCTCTCTCCACGTGACATCCTCATCCTTCAGGGCCTGTCAGTGGAGCCTGAACTACTCACAGGTTGGTGGTCTTCAGATCGCCATATCTCTTTCACGGTGTTTGGCTTCCACAAAGCAGGAAGTGAAAGTTCCTGGACCTGTTAAGGACAACCATGGGTGGAGCAGCATTTCCTCTGCTGTGTTCTGTTGGACAAAGTGGTCAAAGGGCCTGACCATCAGATTGCCTCTTGTGGATTGGGAATGTATTGTTGGTGCCATCTTTGGAACATAGTGTCCACTGTAGTGTCCACTGAGAAATGTTATTTCTTCAGCAGCAGGGATACGCTCCCAACCCGAGAGTCAGGAAATAACAGAAATAAGCTGAAGAGTAACAATTCAGACACACAGTGGTGAGAACAGAGTGTTTTCTTTCTGGGTTTCCCATTATATAAACACACAGAGGATCAGGTCATTATGGAGAGTGCAGGCCTACCAACCAGTGGGGTTTTATACCTCTTCTTAACTTTCTTAACTGCAGCGGCTAGTTAGTCATTGCCTGCCAGCTACCTTGTATCTGATCTTCCATCAGTTCTGGAGAGTTGCTGGAAATGTTCCCAAGCGACTGTGGTGCTGTTTCTGCAGGTAGAGGAGGGAAGAAAACAAGTAATGACGATTGAATTCTCCCCTTATTTTATATACTTATCACTATCATGCCATGGTTATTCATGCCACCTACAGCAAGTACACACACATGTAAGGGAGAAGATTTCGTGACATTCCTGCAGCCCCCATCACATGTGGCTTGTCCTGTCCAGTATCTTCATCCTTTTGCATATAAGGACTGCTAACTGGATGAAATAATCCCTGTTAAACCAAAGAGATAATTATTCGTTTGAGAAAGACTATCATGTCTTCATGTTATGCCAACATATGCATCAGGTGCCAGCAGCTGTGTGATATATTATACTTGGTTCAGATTCAATCTAGATACTCTACATTTATTTCCTTATTTCCTGCCAGCAGACAAGGACTAGCATGATTTTCTACCATGAGCTTCAGGGGAAGTTTCCATAATAAATGTTGTTATCATTTATATTAATTATTAACATATTAGTACATAATATATCATAGTAATATATTCAAAACATTGGTGTATATTATTTTGAAATTACCATTTGAAATTATTTCAAAATGTGCACTAAATTGATGGTTACGTGGAGCCAAGATTCCTTATGCTTTTCTACATTAGTAGGAAGTTTTGGAACCAAATTTTTGGGCCTCTTGGGTGTATAACATAGATTATCTCTCACTGTGCTCTGTGATCTTGTGGAGGCTGATGGCCTAAGGAAGAAACAGGACTGGGTATCCCTGCTGGAATAGGAAGATGGGGGGCCCACAGGGATGTCCCCGACCTCAGTACTTCTGCATAACAAACACCCAGACTCAGAGGCTTAACATACAAACAATCATTCATTTTGGTCACGAATCTGCTTCACAGGTCACCCAACCTGTTACTGCCATCTTCTAGAATAACGTGGCATATTCAGGCTTTTTTCAGAACCAATTAAAGTTGTCCTGAGGGGTTCAGTAAACGTATAGCAGTAGGCTAAAAAGTATTAATCAAGACTGTGCCATGAGAACATCAGGCCAGCAGTTATCATGTACCTTGGATTTCCACGCTCATATTCAGCTTCAAATTACTCATTCAATTTTCCTTTAAGTGCGCCTCTATTTTAAAGGCTGTGACTTCTCCTTTCGGATGTGATAAAATAATAAAATGGTCACCATATTTTAATCTGGGTGCTTAGATGGACCTAGTGGAGGAATCCCCCCATTCCCAACAGCATTATGATGTGCTATGTGTGAAGCCAAAGGCTGCAGGGGATGCAGGGAGACACGTGTGTGTGTGTGTGTGTGTGCATGCGCATGAGCGTGTGTGTGTGTATGTATGTGATTGTGTGTGTCTGTGGCTCTGCCCAGTGTACTTATTAGCTCGGAAATTACTCTAATTTGTGAGTGCCAATGCATTCATTCAATAATAAGTCAGAGAATATTTGGACAGGTTCAGGAGAAAGTTGACTCTGATATCAAAAAGAGTGTCAAGGAATAGGAAGCCCACAGAGAAAGATGAATGTAGAGAAAAATATTTTTTCAAGCACAAAACAATGAATGATGTAGGAAATATATAAGATTTGTGCTGGGTCAAATGGGTGCAAGAAATAAGAAAGCATATGTTCAGGACCAGACCCAAATTATAGGCAACACTGCTTCCCTTCTAGCTTCTACTTTTATATTGCCAGTACAGCTTGATAAAAATGAGTTTCTCTTAACAAAGTTGAAGAAAAATTGAATTGTTGATTCCCATTGTCTTTTGCCCCAGTGGAAGTTTAAAATAGATCATCCTCCACATCCTTTTGTAACTGAAGAAGAAACACAGCTGGATTTGGGACTTGTACGGGCAGGTTCTGACAGTCAGGACAGTGAGTGAATGGGATGAGATAATTGTTTTCTACACATTCAGACAGAAACCATGTGCCTGTGAATCCACCATGAAAAAGCCGAGAAGGGAAATCATTTGCTCAACTTAAGTGTGAGACATCTCCTAGTACAAGGTGTTTCCAGTACCAGAACCCACAGGAACACGTAAGTCCCTCTGGAAGGACTGTCACATGGCCAGACCAGAGCAAGCATCACGTAGATTTTTCCAGAATAGCATGCTTAAGGAAAAGTCAGTGCTCTTAGCTATTAAGGAGGAGAGCTAACAGCAGCAAGGGTTAGTGTGTGTATCGACAGGCCACATAAATCTGGGCTATGTGTTGGACCACATACATCTTGGTAGTAGAAGATCTTGCCCTATTTGTCTAGTGTGTATGAATACCTAGAGAAAGGTTCAGATCTTGGGGGCGTCAAGGAAAGGAGCCGTTTGCTGGACCCACAGCTCCTCCTACCGTGAGGTCTAGAGGCGGGCTGCTTGGCCTCACACTGGTAGGTGTGGAGCACCTACAAGCTCCACATCCTCACTCTCCATTCCTCTGCGCACTCACAGGGCTCCCACATCAGCTGACAAGAACTATCCTTCCAAAATGAAGCCCCATGTTCTTTTTTTTTTTTTTTTTTTTTTTTGAGATGGTGTCTCGCTCTGTCACCCAGCCTGGAGTGCAGTGGCATGATCCCAGCTCACTGCAACCTCTGCCTCCCGGGTTGAAGTGATTCTGTTGCCTCAGCTTCCCAAGTAGCTGGGATTATAGGCATGCACCACCACGCCTGGTTAATTTTTGTATTTTTAGTAGAAACGGGGTTTCACCATGTTGCCCTGGCTCGTCTGGAACTCCTGACCTCAGGTGATCCACTGGCCTCAGCCTCCCAAAGTGCTGGGATTACAGGCGTGAGCCACTGTGCCTGGCCCCCCATGCTGTTTCTAAAAGGAGGTGTAGCAGAAGCATTTTCTCTCTTTCTTGATCTTGGATGATTCATTGGCACCCTTTAATGATTGGAACCCAGGGAAGTTCTCTGAGAGCCATTTACTAGACACCAGTGTACATTTTAAACTCAAGGAGGAATTCGCACTTCCAGTTGTATTCAATGTATTCATTGCTGACGCAGGACAGCTATAAAAAAACAAGATTCAGGAATTCCTATGAAAATGGGATCTCTAAGAAAGATTCTTAACAACTGGCTTTGGAGACCAGTAAGTGTGTGCTTTCACCTTCAAGTCCATGAGACTCAGGGAGCCACTTCATGGGAGGATTTTGATGACATTTTACTTTGTGCAAGCTCATTTTAACTGTATGACCTTAAAGCAGCAATTACACATATCAAAAGCGAGAACGGACAGCACTGGGAATCAAAAGGCTCACTTCCCCACAAATAGTCCCTTCTTCTGGATTTCATGGGTACCCATTAGTACCAGAATTTCCTGGGCTTGGCTATAGAAAGTTTCAAGTATATATTACATATACATATTATAAGGTGAGGACAACTTGAAGCCACTACCTGTCATCAGTGTGTAAGGAGGGAGGGAGGTAGTTTCTCTTGGGAGGGTGGAGGTGAGAGGTAGCCCAGGGAAAGGCATGAAGAGCAACAGGCTGGGAGGAGGGAGGAAGTGCGGGCAGCCTTAGAACCTTAGACAGAATGAGTGCTGCAGCTGGGCACAGGCAGTCAGCCTGCCCTGACTCCTGAAGGCAAAGCAAGGGAGGGGAGAATCCTGTGGCTAAACAGAGAAGGGGAAGACTCTAGCCAGAATACACTGTTTGCTTTTTTAAACGCCAGGGGTGGTGCATTGGCAAGCACCTTGCACAGAAGAATGGGGTGGGAGGGCTGGAGGAATACCTGGTCCAGTCCATGCAGGGGTCCTCACATACCTGCATTCCCTGCCTGTGATGCAATTTGATGCTCAACCTACAACAAATCCCATGTGCTGAATGGGAAATGAGAGGAAAATATGAGGAGGCCTTATTATTCTTCACTATTTTGCCTGTGTCCAATTCCATTCAACGTGATTGCTTTTGGTGCCCAGAGAAGCTGAGTTTCTAGTAAAAACATGTATATATACGTGAGTGAATCTGTGTGTACATGTATGTATACGTGTGTGTATACATCTACGTGTAAGTATATGAAGATGGTGGTGTTCCTGCTGCATCCTACAGCCAACTTGACTTCAGAGTACCCAGGGAAAGGTCTGGCCGGTTGGACGCCCTTGCAGACTACAGCACCAGTGTAGACATGGTGCAATGCCAGCCAGGGGTGTGGGAGCATCCGGAGTGTGTCCCGAAGGAGGGCAGGGCCTCTGAAAGGGTCCCACTCATGACATGTCTCCTGAAAGCCACCAGGGGGTGGAGAGAGAAGCAGGAGCCCAACAATGGCTCTGATCCCTGCTCTGCTTTGGGCAGTTGTACAACATCCCTGAGCCCCAATTATTTGTCTATCAAAAAGACAAATGAGGTGGCTCATGCCTGTAATCCCAGCACTTTGGGAGGCCGAGGTGGGCAGATCACTTGAGGCCAGGAGTTCGAGACCAGCCTGGCCAACATGGTGAAACTCCATCTCTACTAAAAATACAGAAATTAGCCAGGTGTGGTGATGCACATCTGTAATCCCAGCTACTCAGGAGGCTGAGGCAGGAGAATCTCTTGAACTCGGGAGGTGGAGGTTTCAGTGGGCTAAGGTCGTGCCACTGTACTCCAGCCTGGGCAACAGAGTGAGACTCCATCTAAAAAAAAAAAGAGATAACAATATCCCCGTTGCAGGATGGTGATGGGCATCAGACATGACATATGTAACATGTCCCATGCACGGAGGGTGCTCCATGACTGCAAGCCTGGATGATGACGACGACAATGGAGATGACTAAGACTGTATTTAAAAATGGTATGAATAATTTTAAATTATTAAATTCAATAGTCATAGGAAAGATAAATCATGGGCTTCCTTCCTCAAGCCTTCCCTATTCTTAAAAAGATGAAAAACAAGAAGCCACAGACAAGCCAAACAGTCTCATTGTAAAGATCCCAAGCACAGACAAGCCCATACAGTCTCATATGTAAAGATCCAAGCCACAGACAACCATACAGTCTCCATTCAAAGATCCAAGCCACAGACAAGCCATACAGCTCATTGCAAAGATCCAAAGCCACAGCAAGCCATACAGTTCATTGCAAAGATCCAACGCCACAGACAAGCATACAGTCTCATTGCAAAGATCCAAGCCACGACAAGCCAACAGTCCCTCATTGTACGAAGATCCAAGCCACAGACAAGCCATACAGTCTCATTCGCAAAGATCCAAGCCACAGACAAGCCATACAAGTCTTTCATTGCAAAAGAATCCAAGCCACAGACAAGCCATACAGTCTCATTGCAAAGACCAAGCAACACAGACAAGCCATACAGTCTCATTGCAAAGATCCAAGCCACAGACAAGCCCATACAGTTCTCATTGCAAAAGATACCAAGCCACAGACAAGCCATACAGTCTCATTGTAAAGATCCCAAGCCACAGACAAGGCCATACAGTCTCATTGCAAAGATTCCAAGCCACAGACAAGCCATAAAAGTCTCATTGTAAAACGATCCTCATTGTAAAGATCCGAGCCACAGACAAGCCATACAGTCTCATTGTAAAGATCCAAGCCACAGACAAGCCATACAGTCTCATTGCAAAGATCCAAGCCACAGACAAGCCATACAGTCTCATTGCAAAGATCCAAGCCACAGACAAGCCATACAGTACTCATTGTAAAAGATCCAAGCCACAGCAAGGCCATACAGTCTCATTGGCAAAGATCCCGAGCACAGACAAGCCATACAGTCTCATTGCAAAGATCCAAGCTCACAGACAAGCCATACATCCATTGCAAAGATCCAAGGCCCACAGACAAGCCATACACCGTCTCATTGTAAAGATCGCAAGCCACAGACAAACCATACAGTCTCATTGCAAAGATCCAAGCCACAGACAAGGAAACAACACAAATTCACTTTTTGGAAATGATTCTGGCTATGAAGCCTTCAAGTATTTTCTTCTGCCTTGATAAATATGGATCATTTTTTACATGTTTTAGATCACGTGGTACATAATGTTTTATGCTTATCTTTTTAAAAATATAGCTTGGGGATTGTTTTCCCTGTTAGTCTGTAGCCTCTTCCTTATTATTTTAAAGAACTGAATAATATTAGATGGTATGAGTATATCATATTTCAAATAACCATTTTCTTCTTGATGAACATTTGAGTTATTCTCAAGTTTTCAACATCACAATGTTTATGTTTCAGTATTTTTGTAGTTATACAAAGCTAGAAGTATCAGTGGGTCACTGATATGCACATTGACAATGCAGGCTTAACTTATCTATGCTCCTGCAGACAAAATACATGAGAATGCTTCAAACTCTTGCCAACAGTGTTGATTTTCAACTTCAAAAACTTTCTTTGTCGGCCGGGTGTGGTGACTCACGCCTGTAATCCCAGCACTTTGGGAGGCCAAGGCGGGTGGTCAGGGGTTCAAGACCAGCCTGGCCAACATGGTGAAACCCCAATTCTACTAAAAATACAAAAATTAGCCAGATGTGGTGGTGCACGCCTGTAATCCCAGCTACTCAGGAGGCTGAGGCAGGAGAATTAATTGAACCCAGGAGGCGGAGGTTGAGGTGAGCCAAAATTATGCCATTACACTCCAGCCTAGGCAACAGAGTGAGACTGTCTCAAAAAAATTTTTTTTTTCTTTGTCAGTTGATGGTCTTTCATTTGCAATTCATTGATGATGAGTGAGATCGAATGTTGAAGAACACACACTGGCCACTGGTATTTCTCCCTTTTGGTGACACTTGTTCATTTCCTTGGCAGTTTTCTAGGAGTTATCTTATATTTACGGATTAGTCAGAGTTTAGAAAATATCTATGGATATAAATGCTTTCTTTTGAAACCAACATTTATCTTTTAATTTTCTGTTTTCATTGTGCAGATGGTTTTAAACTTTATGTGGTTAAATTAGTCAGTTTTTCCATTTTTGGCTTCTGGGTTTTACACTTTCTTTAGGAAAGCCTTTCCCATGTTCTATATATTTTCTTCTGCTTGTCTTTTCTTTCTTTTTTTTTTTTTCTTCAAATTTTAATGTAATTCATAGTGAGGGTTGTTAAAATATCCACTTTTATTTAAGCACATTTATATACATTAGTCTGTTTCTGGGCTTTTAAACTCTATTCAGTTGATTTATTTTCCTTTTCTATGTCAAAATCCCCTCTTTTAATTATCATGGCTGTCAAATACGCTTCATAGCTTTCATATGCTTCATGTCTGTGAAGATCCCTTCAGAGAAATCTCTGCTTGGCCATTGTCCTTTTTTCTTCCCATATGTACTTCAGAATTAGCCAAATTCCATTTAAAACCTGGATGACGCATATCTCAGGTATTCATCAGCAGTTGAATGGATAATCAGACTGGTTGATTTAGACAGTGGAGTCTTACGCAGGAATTAAAAAGGATTGAAGTATGGATACACGCAACTGCTTGGCTGAATCTTAAAGTAATTATGCCGGGTGAAAGAAATCAGACACGAAAGAGCACAGACTGTAAGGTCCCATTTGTACGAACTTCTAGGGGAGGCAAAGATGACGGTGGTGGGAAAACATCAGAAAAGTGTTAGCCTCGAAGCCGGCTTGGGGGTTGACTGGCAGGCACATGGGAGAGCTTTCTGGGTGACGTTAATGTTTCTTACGTGACACTGATTTGTGTCACCCAGGCATATCCATCTCAGGTCTTAGGAAATGTTCACTTAGGTCTTGTGCATTTGACTGCATGTACATTTTCCTTTAAAAACTGTAAATAAATGTTGACTCTAGTTAATGGGATGTATATGAAGTGTCTAGGGGTAAAGTGTACTGATGCCTGCAACTTTAATATGCACTAAAATGATGAATTGATGGGTGGATAGAGAGATGGAAAAACAGAGAGTTTGTGATAAAGTAAATATGGTGAAATGGTAATAGCAGAGTCTAGGTGGCAGTATATGCGTACTCACTGAAATTCAACGTTTTTGTGTTTAATTTTTTCATAAAATATTGCAGAAAATCATGTATAGATTTTGATTGTAATTTACAGATTTAGTTGGAGGAGAACTGGCACCTTTACAATATGGATTCTTCACTAGGATATATATGTTTGTGTGTCTCCATATAATCAGGAATTCTTTTTCTGCCTTAAAAAAATTTTTTTTCTAGTAGGTTTTGCACATTTCTTTTTGGTATTATATGGTTTTGGTTCTACTGTGAACAGAATTTTTTCCTTACATTTTCTGCTTGGTTATTGCTGTGCAGAGAAGACCTTGATTTTTATTTGTGGATCTTTCATCTGGTGAAAATATTGAAGTTTCTTACTAGATGTAATGAGTTGTCAGGGATTATCCTTTATTTTCAAGGTATGCAATCATTTGGTCCTCAAAAGATGAGTGTATTTTTCTATTCTTTTCCACTATTGATTTCTCATTCTTTTTCTTATCTAATTGACACAAAGTGTAGAACTGTGGTTGATAGCACAGGCTCCTGCCCTTGATGGCCCAGGCACCTGTCTTAAGCGCTTTTATTTTACCAATTGTGTGAACTGAGGCCTGCTGCTAAGCCTCGGGGTGTCTCGTTTTCTTGTCTGTGAGGTAGGAGTATCAACAGAGTTTCCCCCTCCGGTTGTTGTGAGGTTGAAGTAGGATGGCACGTGTAAAATGCTAACACAAGGGCAGGGTGGCCAAAGGGGACACAGGAACTCTTTGTATTCAGTAGCTCTTCTGTGAGTGTAAAACAATCTCAAAATAAAAGCTTTAAAGAAACATGGAATGAAACACATGTGATTGAGCTGACAAGAGGTGAACAAAACTAATGGGCAGTCAGAACTCCTTTCCCATTCCTGATGTTCTTTACTGACGGGCCCCAGGGTGCAAGAATGAATGAAGCCAGGAGCCTGTCCTCATGGAGCTGATCAGTGTCAACATCAGGGGTAGGGCTGGAAACAAGCCAGCATAAAGGAGAACAGAGAGGGTGGGGCTGCGGCACACAGAGAGCTGGAAGACGGGTCTCTGAGGAGGCCACATGTGTACAGAGACTCGATGGAGGCGAGGGAGCCTCCAGGCAGGGGCCTGGGAAGGAGCGCTCAGGGAGGGACAGTGACTCACTGTGCCCAGCACTGGATTTGACACTGTGCCATCAACATTACCTACCACAGCAATCTTAGTGGGTGATGGAGGTGAGAACGTGGTGGGAGTCTGGTCGAGAGAAAATAGGAAATGGATGTTTGACTTAGTGTCAAACACTCACTTTTGGTGTTTCCTCCCCCCATAAGTGGGTGCAGAGAAATAGGGCAATGAGGGTGATGTAAATAAGGATGAGTTTTCCTTGTAGGGTGATGGGAGTGCTATCTTGCAGGCTGATCGAGATGCCCCACTGACAAGAGTAAAGCCGGGGATGCAGGACTGATGCAGGACAGATGCAGGCGACACTGTCGGACTGTCACATGGCCAGATCGGAGCAGGCATCATGGAGATTTTTCCAGAATAACATGCTTAAGGAAAAGTCAGTGTTGTTGCTGCTGCCAAGGGTTAGTGTGTACATAGACAGGCCACATAAATCTGGACTATGTGCTGGACCATGTACATCTTGGTAGCAGGAGATCTTGCCCTATTTGTCCAGTATGTATGAATATCTAGATAAAAGTTCAGGTCTCAGGGGGACGGCAGGGAAAGGAGCCTTCTGCTGGACCCACAGCTCCTCCTACTGTGAGGTAGGGCTGCTTGGCCTCACACTTGTAGGTGTGTGTATGCCAGGGGTTCTGTAAGTGGAGGGAGGTGGCTGCTGAATAGAGCACAGGTACTTCACCCATGGGGGTTAGGACCTGTCAGAATTTTATGTATACAGTTGGCCCTTCATATCCATGGGTTCCAAATCTATGGATTCAACCAACCATGGATTGGAAATGTTTGAAAAAAAAAAACTCACGACAATAAAAAAAATACAAAATTTTAAAAATACAGTCTGACAACTTCATATAGCATTTACATTGTATGAGGTATTATGAGTGATCTAGAGGGGACTTAAAGTACGCGGGAGGATGTACCCAGGCTATATGCAAGAGCGATACCATTTTATATCAGAGACTTGGGCATCTGAAGATTTTGGTACCTGCAGGGTCTGTTAACCAACCAGTCCCATCTGGGTACCAAGGGATGACCATATAATATCCTCTGGAATCTTCTGTGAGGCTATTGATGAGGCTAATTTTAAAATATTTTGCTTTTTGTCAATTCCATCTTGGATTTTTTTTTTGTTTGCTTGTTTACTGGATTGACACATCTTTTTCTTAATGTCATTTTCTCCAATGTGCAGTGATTATCCTCAGTTTTCAACAGCTAGTTTGATAATCCCTGCTCTTCTCCCAAGAAGAGTTCTGATCTCAGCAATGGGCCTCTGGTGACTGTGGAAATGCCGTTTGGGAGGGTGAGGTGAACTGGGGGCTAACTTCTAGGGGAGCCCTCCTAGGTGAGCCCTCCTGCTCTGCTGGGCTCTGACCCCGTTCTCTGGAGCCTGGGGTGAGAATCTCTGTATCACCTATCACTCAGCCCAGCAGGTTTGGAGCAGCCACCCTGATGTGATGGGTAATGTTATGTGTCAACTTGACTGCGTTAAGAGATGCCCAAATACCTGGTATGCATTATTTGTAGGTGTGTCTGAAAGTGTTTTGGGAAGAGATTCGCATGTGAATTGGTAGATTAAATAAAGAGGATGTCTTCACCAAGGTGGGCCAGCCTCATCCAATCCATAGAGAGCCTGAATAGGACGAAAAGGCAGAGGAAGGGCTTCTTGAGCTGGGACATCCATCTTCTCCTGCCCTCAGGCCCTGGCACTATGGTTCTTGTGCTCTTGGACTTGGACTGAAGCTGACACCATTGGTTCCCCTGGTTCTCAGGCCTTTGGACTTGAACAGAATCCCACCACTGAGCTCTAATGCTGGCTTTCCTGCTTCTCCAGCCTCCAGGAGGGAGACTGTGGGATTTCTTGGCCTCCATAATCATGCAAGCCAATTCTTATAATATGAGATTTACAAAAACCTGTTCCCCATCTCCAACAGGAGGTATCTCCTATTGGTTGTGTTCCTCTGGAGAACCCTGGCTAGTACACCCGGCTACAACTCCCTGCTCCACCGCCTTGCTCTTAGGGTCACTGCACTGCCCTCCCCTTCCTCCCCTGTCCCTGAATGTTTAGGCTGCTGTTGTGTCTACTTTTGTTTCTCCAGCAACGTGGTTCTTTTTTTCTTTCTATTCAATTGCTGTTGTTTCCTGGCTTCCTGATGGCCCTGTTTTTTACTTTCTGCTGCTTTTTACGGATTTATTTTTTCTAAGTAACTCTTGTTATCTCAGAGAGTCTGGGGGTGTGCGGAATTAAGTGAGCGAGTGTAATTGGCTGTTTTGATCCAGTGTTTTTCAACCTTCACTTCCTTAGAGAGCTTTTGCCCTACTCTGGTGTTGACTCTCACCCTCCAGATCAATGTTCCCACCATCGTCTCAATCTTCAGGAGTCCTCAAAACAAATAAGTTTGGACACCTCCAGCGGCTCCCACTGCCCACTGGTCACATCCTTGGTCTAGAAGACATGGAAGGAAGAGACAAAGGAGGCTCCTTGGGTAGAAGAGACGGGAAAGAAATGTGACTTTCCCAACACATTTGCCAATAAAGATTTTTTTTTTTTTCCTCAAGGATATTAGTGAAAATGTTTTTTTACCAGCCCCGAGAACTTAAAAAAGAAATTGTTCTTTAGGTCAAATGGGCTTTATCTAAGAACAGAGGTAGGTTGCTAATTGACTTGAAATCTGAAATGGATCCTTAAGAGAAAGGTAGAAACCACATTACAGGTGTGAGTGAGAACTCGTTGAGGCACAGGGAAGTCTGTTTCTGTCTGGTTGCTGCGGGGAAGCCGGCGGCAGGCGACAGTTAGACCCTGGCAGGCAGGCATGTCTCAGCTCACACGGGACACATTTGAGCTCGGGTTCCCCTATAATTAGGAATCCCAGATGCTGCGGTCCCAGCCTCGCCCACCGCAGGCAGAGTTCCTGCACGCCTCCCCCTGAGGATATTTTAGAACTGGGGTTTTGATTTTATTTTTGCATGAGATTCACCTTGGATGGAAACCCCAGGGTTGATTGATGGCCCACGCCACGCTGCCTTTTTTATCCCTTCGCCTGAGATGCAGGCCCAGGCTGTGGCTTCAGTCAACGGCAGCAGGACGCCAGCTGAGATGGCTGCGGAATCCCACAGACAGGGCCTGATTTCCGGCAGATGTCCCAGATACCAGGCAGGAGAGCCCACCACAAAATGGTTGCGTAAAAAAATGTCTGCTCAGTGTGACCTGTCAGCAACAGGATGATAGCACACAGCTCGGAGCCTGGAGAGGTGCAAGCAGACCTCTGAATTCACCCCCAAGAACATCACTTCATCCAGGCTGGCCCTGGCCTGCCAGATGGGGCCAATTCTCAGATTCCCTGCAGGTTCCGGCCACCAAAATGAAGAAAGTAAGCTGCGGCCAGAAGCTCCCTCCCCTGTCTGGTGCCAAGTTTGATGTTGAGAGCAGGAATCCCAGATGACATTAGAGTCTCTAGCCTTCAAATGCACCAGCAACTGTTCACTGTGCATCCCACGCTCTGCATTCATTAACCAGTTACTTCCACACATGCTGCTCAGCAGGGGCCATTGGCCAGGTGGGTCCTAGGGCAGGGATGCAGTCGGAAATGCAAGATGAGATCTCTGCTCTTGGGAGCTCAAACTTCAGGGGTAGGGAGTGGGCACCTCTCAATACACAGATAAGTGAGTTTACTATGTAGGACATCAGATGGTGTCACGTGCTCTGAAAAACAGTGAAGGGAGAGGGAGTCGTGGTAAGGGAAGGCAGCAAGTTCAGCATGTTGCTCAGAGAAGACTGAGAAGGTGGCACGTGTGCAGAATAAGGGGGAGAAGCAGGCGGGTGCTCCTGGGGGATTCGTGCTCCTTCCATCCCTCATACAGCCTTTGTTGTATGAGGGACTGAGGCTTTGCAGATGTGGAAGCCAGATGGAGGGGCTCAGCCCCTGCGGCTTGGAGACTGTGGGTAGGATTTGAGCCTAGGTCTCCCTGGTCCTGGAGCCTGTTGCAAGAAGACACAGGAAAGACAATTGCTCTGAAAATAGAAAGAACCATTGACAGATGTGTGGGATTTATGATTGTGATGCAAGATGTTTACTCCAGAGATACATCAAGTCGGGGCGATCCCCATGCCAGGCTTGCTCTCAGGGCCTCAGTTCACTGTCTGCTGCCTTTCTAGCATTCTTTTCCACCCTCCCGCGTTCTCTCGTTCCTGCTCCCCAAGGTCTGTCTGCTTCCTCCTCTTCCCACTCTGCTGTCTGTCTCCTGGCTGTGGCCGCCTGTCCCCGTCTGTCGTCTCTTCGCTCCCATTTGGTCAGCCTGTTTCCTGAGCAACTGAGTCTTTCCCCTTTGGGCATTGCCTCATTGGCACAATCACCCTTTTTAGTGGTGCCCAGTCCACAGCTACAGTTGTGAAATGGGCTGCTGTGGTTCTCCCAGAAAAGCCACAAGGCTGTGATGGTGCAGCACAGGCTGGCAGGGGAGCAGGTTAGAGGACTGAATAAATGATGGATCTATCAATCTAAGACACTGAATAGAAGACTGGATTTCCATTAAGGGAGCAGATGAAAGACAGAAAGACAGAAGGACACAGCCCCCCTCACCTTCATCTAGGAGAGGGATAAATGTCAGCTGAGAGAACGTGGGTAAAGGTGACAAATGGTCCCTTCACTGCTCAGCAGCTGTGTGACCTTGGTCAGCTCACCAAACCTCTCTGTGCTTCAGAGCACCAAGAAGGAATAAAACCTGCCCTGTGTTTACCTTGCCTCCCTGGAAGATTTGTGATGAGAATAAAGTCTAAAAATACTTTGAAAAATATACTGCACCCTACAAGCTCCATCATAACTGGTATTTCCAGAAATGCAAACATATTTGCTGCCTAACTGAGCTGTGTTTCTGATCTCTTGTAACTTGACTGATTCCTACCTTTTTGAGCAATGAGAATCTTTGGTGGTGTAAAGCCTAGAAAAAACTCAGAACGATATTTAAAAATGTGTATGATACACATGCTATGTCGAAAGACACCCAACCGTATCTGTGTTTGCAACAACTGCAGTGTACCATGAAGATGACTGGAGTTGTATGGCGACAACATTGCAAGCACTGCTAACCCCACTGTGGTTTCTTGCCTGCATTCCCAGCTGAAGTCAATACTAAATTTCTGTTAGAGGTGATGAAAATAAAAGTTTATTTTTCCCCATCTATGCTCATATGGTCCTCCCCCAAATTCCATCTATGGACTCTTGGGGGATCCATGGACCCCAGGTTAGAAATGTTAGAATTAGATGCATTATATCTTTGTAGGTATAGATAGGGAAAAGACTAGAAGGATCAATTGATCTGGCCATTAACTCGTTCAAATACTAAGGAGTAAAATGAGATAAAAGTTTTATGTTTTACAGAGATATTTTGGTTTTGCTTTTAAATTATTCACAGAGGAAGCACCTCTAGCTCTAAGAGTAAGTGCAGGCTTACTTCTAAAAATAAAAGGAGGGCCGGAAGTGGTGGCTCACACCTGTAATCCCATCACTTTGGGAGCCTGAGGTGGGCAGATACCTGAGGCCAGGAGTTTGAGACCAGCCTGGCCAACATGGTGAAACCTCATCTCTACTAAAAATACAAAAATTAGGCCAGGTGCAGTGGCTCATGCCTGTAATCCTAGCACTTTGGGAGGCAGAGACAGGTGGATTACCAGAGCTCAGGAGTTTGAGACCAGCCTGGGCAATATGGTGAAGCCCCGTCTCTACTAAAATACAAAAAATTAGCCAGGCGTGGCGGCATGTGCCTGTAATCCCAGTTAGGAGGCTGAGGTCGGAGAATTGCTAGAACCTGGGAGGCAGAGGTTGCAGTGAGCTGAGAGGGCCCCACTGCACACCAGCCTGGGGAACAGAGCGAGACTCCATCTCTTAAAAACACAAAAAACAAAGCAAAACAAAAAACCTGAAAAGTAGCTGAGTGTGGTGTCATGTGCCTGTAGTCCTAGCTACTGGAGAGGTTGAGGTGGGAGGATCACTTGAGCCCTGGAGGCAGAGGTTGCAGTGAGCCAGGATCATGCCACTGCACTCCAGCCTTGGCGACAGAGTGAGATTATGTTTAAAAAAAAAAAAAAAAAAAAAAAAAGAGGCGGGGGGCAGGGGCCCCCCCCTGAAACCCCAACAATTTGGGAGGCCGAGATGGGCAGATCACGAGGTCAGGAGATCGAGACCATCCTGGCTAATACGGTGAAACCCCATCTCTACTAAAAATACCAAAAATTAGCTGGGCGTGGTGGCGGGCACCTGTAGTCCCAGCTCAGGAGGCTGAGGCAGGAGAATGGTGTGAACCCGGGAGGCGGAGCTTGCAGTGAGCCAAGATCTCGCCACTGCACCAGCCTGGGCGACAGAGAGAGACTCTGTCCTCAAGAAAAAAAAAAAAAAAAAACAAAAAAAAGGAAAAGAAATGAAAGGAGAATGCACGAAAGCATGCTGCTACTTTCATATGACAGTTGACTTCCTAAAGGGATTTTTCCATGCTCATCTGAAGAGGTAGAATGATCCGTTTATCGAAGTGGGGACAGAGAGTCAAGCACTTCCCTGGAACTGGGTGGGGGCTGGGGTGTAAGGTAGTGTCTGTCCATTTACTGAAAAATGTGCCACATGCCTAGGCAGACGACTTGCTTGGCATTTCTTTTTCTTTTAATTTTTTTTTGTTTTGAGACGGAGTCTCGCTCTGTCGCCCGGGCTGGAGCGCAGTGGCGCGATCTTGGCTCAGGTGGCAAGCTCCACCTTCCGGGTTCACGCCATTCTCTTGGCTTTGCATTTCTATAGCAGTTGTGTGAAATGTGATTCTTCCTTTCTCATTTCTCACCCCTATAATTTTCATTTGCTTATGAGACTTTTTGAGGTCTAGCTACCCCTGTGCTCAGACAAGTGGCCTACATGTGTTCAGTTAAAGGAGGACCCCGTTGCCCAGAGACAAACCCTCCGACCAGAGGGAGCCACAGTTCCCGGGTGGGCTCATGAGCAATGCAGCTCTGTGTCCTGCTCTGCCCCTCCAGAGCTTGGAGGCAACCCCAGCTCCCTTTCTGCCACTGGTTCCAGTTTCTTTTTTCCTGTGGGTCATAAGCTTTCTACTGATCATGAAACAAAAGGGGTAAAAAGGTTTCTGGCTGTCAGTTTCTCATTTTTTTCTGGTGAGACAGTTTCACAGTTGCCGTAGGTGGGGGGTGGAACTAGCCTTGTTGGTGATGCTACTTCTGCTTTTCTTTTTTAACTATGAAAGAACTTGATTTCTGATTCCTGGTAGCAGAGCCTTTCTGCCTGAATGGCAGGTGTGGCCAGGACTCTCAGCTATGCTCGCACCTGTAAGACAGGACACCAGGATGCCCCCTGCCAGCTGTTCTGGGCAGTGCTCTCCAGCCTTGTGAGGCAGGGCTACCTCTGGGGATTAAGAACACGGGTGCTGGGGTGCCATCCGTCTTGGATCTATGGGCTGAATGGGTCTGGGTGCAGCCAGGTGTGTGGAATCTCACAGCCTCACAGTGACTGCAGCACAGCCAAAGGCAAGGACAGCTGGTTGGTGTATCATTTCCTCCATCACACCTCAGAGGATGCAGAATCCTATTCCCACTCTATTCCCCTTTACAACATCCGACGTCAGTGCCTTCTGAGCATATTGAATCCCCAGCCTGCCTATGTAAATCTGGATATGGGACAAAACCCTACATATTGATTACCTTGATAACCAATATTTAATCACCCATTAACTAGATTCAACCACTCTAAAAAACCTAGCTGTGTTCTCAGAGTTGATTTTATCAGCTCAGTTAGAGGGCACATATGTCCACACTGTGGGGTAGCCATTGTTTCTTTGGCCACCCTTCTCAGTCAGCTCTTCAGCCTCCTAATGAGGAAAGTGCTGGAAGGCGCTGGGCTGGAGCTGGCCCACAGTGGAGCCTGCTGGCCGTCAGCCTCTCTGGTGGCCTTTGAAGCAGGCCCAGAGTGGTTTAGACTGGCCATGGGCACCAGAGCATTTATAGGGACTCCGCTGCTTATCTTCCTCCTCCTCTTCTGTGTCTTGAGGAGAAAGAAAGAAGAGAGGAAGGGCCCCACACTTGCTCATGGGAACTCCTGTTTTCTCGTTCCGAAAAACACAGTCTGTGCTTGTCCCTTAGACTGCTGAACCCATCAACTGACTTTTAAGGCATCATAAAGGTCCTTTGTTTGGTGGCAGAGTTGGTCAGACTCCTGTTTCAGGCAGTAGAAAAAAATAAGTAGAAAAGGTAACAAGAAACAGGGTGCGGTGGCTCATGCCTGTAATCCCAGCACTTTGGGAGGCCAAGGCAGGCGGATCATGAGGTCAGGAGTTCGAGATCAGCCTGGCTAACATGGTGAAACCCTGTCTCTAGTAAAAATACAAAAAATTAGCTGGGCGTGGTGGCGTGTGCCTGTAGTCCCAGCTACTCGGGAGGCTGAGGCAGGAGAATTGCTTGAACCCAGGAGGTGGAGGTTGCAGTGAGCCAAGATTGAGCCACTGCACTTCAGCCTGGGTGACACAGTGAGACTCCATCTCAAAAAAAAAAAAAATCAGTCAATCAATCAATCAATCAATGGTAACAATGAAGGAAGGAAGGAAGCGAGGCTTGTCATTGCTTTACAGTGTCCTTTGGCTGCTGTGCCTGCGATCTGGGCAGCCCACGTCAGGCAGGTAGTGGTCCCTCTGTGTGAGTGCATGGTGCGGTGATGGTGAGGGAGAGAGAGACAACCAGCACTACCGTGTCACTGGGCTGTGCTTTTTCTGTAGGCCATTGCAGTGTTGCAATGAGCACAGATGAACTACCATCTAACCTGCAACTTCTTTCCTTCCTTCCTCCTTTCTTCTTCCTCCTCTTCTTCTTCTCCTGCTCCTTCTCCTTCTCCTTCTCCTTCTCCTTCTCCTTCTCCTTCTTCTTCTTCTTCTTCTTCTTCTTCTTCTTCTTCTTCTTCTTCTTTTGTTTTTAACAGTCTTGCTTTGTTGCCCAGGCTGGACTGCAGTGGCGTGATCTTAGCTCACTACAACCTCTGCCTCCTGGGCACAAGCCATCCTCCCATCTCAGCCTCCTGAGTAGCTGGGATTACAGGCACGCACCAACCCATCTGGCTAATTTTTGTATTTTTGTAGAGATGGGGTTTTGCCATGTTGGCCAGGCTGGTCTCGAACTCCTAGACTCAAGCCATTTTCCCACCTCGAACTCCCAAAGTGCTGAGATAACAGGTATGACCCACTGCACCCAGCCCAACCAGCAGCTTCCACAGCTCTATTTTACGAGGTGGAATCATTTTAAAGAGCCAGACTGCAACATTCCTGCAGATAATTTTGCATTTTCCATGCCCGTCTTCTTGAAGAATTGTCATAAGGTGGAGGTAGCCTGGGCTGTCCCCCACCTGCTCTGCCAGCCTTGGAGCAGGTTGCCTGGCTGTGCCTCAGTTTCCTCACCTTTCTGTGGTGAGTCTTAGTAACGGCCTCATAATCTGAAGAGGATAAGATCAGTGCACACATGGATAAGAGGCTTAAAGGAATCCCAGTGCAGAGGAATGTCTGGTCAACTTGTGCTGACTCGTGGAGGGCTGTGTCACCTGCAGAGCCTGACAGGTCCCCCCATCGCTTCTCATGCCGCTGGGTGTGGGGAGCTGAAGGGCTTCTTGTAGTGTTTCTCTTCTCTGTCACTTCTTCAAACACAGAAGTGTTGGCCTCCAGAAAAGCTTTGGACCTTGCACCCTTTGGGGTCTTTTTTTTTAAGAGTGTGCCACTTTTGCTATCTTTCACTTTCCACTGGGCAGCCAGAGAAAGATGAAGTGCTGATCAGGTAGAGACTGCACTTTCTTATGGCTGTTCTGTGGTAGTATTTACCCACTCAGGAGACACTGGGTTTACATGAAATGAGGTTGCTGTGAAAGTGAGTGTTCACAGCAACACTGTGAAACTGTGAAAAGTTTGTGAACACTGTGAAACGTTTGTGAATGAGCATGCACAATAACGTGTAGCAGGTGTGATGAGCCATGTCAGAGAAAATGCAATATCGATACAGCCATGTATACACTCAGTGAAGTACGGGATTCTAGGTGATCCTTTTCAATTCATGAGAGAAGTTTCCCTAAACACTGCTGTGAATTTAGATTGCTCTTTTAAGTAATTCAAATTAGCAGGATATTTTCTGCAGTACTTTAAAAAAGTTGATGTAATTATTTCTTCAAAATCCCCTTGCAACCCTTTTTTTTTTGTTTTTGTTTTTTTTTCCTGTGACTACAGCATAACATTTTGACTATTCTTGGGGCAATAAGCTCTTACCTCTCTCGGTTTTGCTCTTAGTTTGAATGACAAAGTGAAGCATTTTGGAGAAATGCTGGAAGACCCAATCCTTTTTACAGAGGAGGTGAAGACTCTAGCAAGAGCTGCCCAGCAAGGAGGTAGAAGAGTTTGTGGGCTACTCCTGGCTGGGCAGACGGCAGCTGGAGTGCCAGGGAGGGCGTCTGAGGATCAGAAAGGGTGGTATTGGATCTCATTCATTAGCTGTGAAATTGTGTTAATTATTCAACTGCCCCTGGCTTTGGTCTCCTCATCTGTAAAACGCAAACAAGAACACTCTATTCCATTCTTTTTTTTTTTTTTTTTTTTTTTTAGATGGAGTTTCACTCTTGTTGTCCAGGCTGGAGTGCAATGGTGTGATCTTAGCTCACCACAACCTCTGCCTCCCAGGTTCAAGCGATTCTCCTGCCTCAGTCTCCCGAGTAGCTGGGATTACAGGCATGCACCACCCATGCCTGGCTAATTTTGTATTTTTAGCAGAGACAGGGTTTCTCCATGTTGGTCAGGCTGGTCTTGAACTCCCAACCCCAGGTGATCTGCCTGCCTCGGCCTCCCAGGGTGCGGTGCTGGGATTATATGCATGAGCCACTGCACCCGGCCTTCATTCTTTACTGACTAAAGTAACCCCATGAATAAAAAATGCATATAAGCCACCTGTCCCATAGCAGGTACTTAATACATGGCAGCTATTATTATTTTGTGTAGGTCCGAGTGAACATAGGACCATATTTCCCATCAAAATATATGGGGACAATCAAACAAATAACAGATTTCCCCAAGAAAGCATCCAAGTGTCATTTGATTTCTAGCATGCACTGTGTACGTGAATGAACTCTTATAATGCAGCACTAGGCCTTTCTTAGCTACTGGAGAAAAATGACTTCTGTATTTGTAGGGTAAGGGATGCTGCTTTACACCCGGGTTGAGACTTGCCAGGCCTCTTATGTGTCGAGAACAATGGGGCTGGAAGGAGGCTGGCTGGGGCGGGAGCAGGCTGCAGCAAGTCCTTCCTGAAGCCGCAGGCGTTTCTCCACTCAGCTCTGAGGCCGTCCCATGTGGCTGCCTGTGGACATCAGCAGGCCAACAAAGTGAGTCAGGTGTTGAGGGATGTGTGTGTCATGTCATCATAAAGCCAGGATCAAGACATCCGCCCTCCTGGGATGAAGAGCAGTGTTATCCCTTAATGCAAAGCTCAGACTCAAAGGTCCTCTTTCACATATTCACCTTCCTGAAATTTCACCGGGTGCATAATAGCACAATTAATAGTGCTGCCTCATGTCCCTCATACTAACACCCTCTGCCTTGTAAGGATTTGTGAGTCAGCTATAAAATTTTGCTAAAGATTATTTTGCCCAAGCTTGATTTCCTTCATGTCCATAAACTCTCAGACACCACTTTCTGTTTTTCTATTTTCAGACTGAATCAAACAAAAATATTTAACTTTTACTCAGTGCTAAGTCTTTGCTTTCACTTTAAAATACATTATCTTTGCCAAACCATATACATATATTTTAATGGGTTGTTACTAGTTCATACTTGATCCATATTTTGTAGCTGAAAAACTCCAAAGGCTGGAAGGTTTGGTTTCCAGAGCCCTGGACATCCTTGGAGGCAAATGCAAGCCCACTGTAATGAAGCAAGAAGGGAGGCTGCCTGTGCTGGGTGCAGCCTGGCGCTGAGGCCTGGCCCTTTGATTTCTATGTGTGGGAATGCTCAAGTTGTAACTGGTCTAAGTGGAAATTAGGAAAATGGGGACCCTGGGGGGATGGCGATCCAAGTTGCCAATTGTCCTTTAGGACTGTCATTGTTTTTCTCTCACATTCTTGTCCTAGATTCTGCAGATGTGGAGATGTGGGGGGAGAAGGTAATAGTTGTAGGTATTTAACATCTGTAAAATCATACGCACTTGGTAACCTTATGTTGATTCCACACCACACCATCTAATCATCATTTTCTCTTTCCTTTTTTCCTTCTCCCTTTCTCCCTACCTGCTTTTTTCCTTTTCTTCTTCTATTTGCTGTTTTTTAAAGGCAATGTTGACATTACTATGGTCAGTAAAAAACAAACATTCACTCCAGCTTAAATAGCCCAACAAATAGGAATCTTTGAGTTCTGATTAAGTTCTGTCTCTTACTCATTTACAAAATAAGAATAACACAACTCCTCTCTCGGGGGTGTTAATGGGCATTAGACAGACAATAGGGATGATGGTTAATTACAAGCAAGGCTGCTCCTATGGCCAGGAATAAAAACACTTGTACCTACTTAACAGGCTGGCATGATTCATGTCTGATGAGTTCACCCTTTGATTCAGGTGCCAGGTGTGATCAGCTCTTTCATGTACATTATCCAATTAGCGGGATGGGCCTCCCAGCTGGGAAGCTCTGCTGGCTGCTCACTGCAGGCTCTCCAGGGTTGTCATGGAGACCATTGGAGCAGATGCCTTAGGCTGGCTGAGGTGTTTCTGAAAGATAGGAATCCTGGCTGGGGGACCCCAGATTCTAAACCAGGGCCATGTGGACCTGAAGAAGATAACCCCCAAATCCCAGACTCCTACAAAGCCAGAGTGTCTAGCCAACATTGCAATAGTCAAGCATGCCACCACATGGCTCACAGGGAGAAGGTGTTCTGACCTCCCCCAGCTCATCTCTGGGTGTCGAACTGCACACGGAAGCCAGGTGCTGGCTGCTGTGTTCCCAAGAGCCTCAGCCTAAGCCAGGAAGGCCAAAGCCAAGTGATATAGGGCTTGGTGGGAAGTCTGCACTCTCTTTGGGGCACAGCACTGGAAGAATGAATTGACTCAGACTTTCCTGGTCCACCTCAAGCCAATGTGGTGGGGGAGGCTGGCCCTAGAGGTGGGCTCAATAAGACTGGAGAGTCAGCACAGGAGGCTTCTGGAGGTCCCCAGGTCTCCTGTGCCACAATTGACACAAATCTGTTGATCAGACTGGCAAACCAGGCTCTTATAGAGTATGTCCTTCCTGGGAATGGTGATGGTTAGGACACTTTTTTGAGTTGCTATTATGTGTCAGGCACTGTGCTTCACCTACACTCTTTCACTCAGTCTGCACGTTAACCCTAGGCAGCAAGTAATAGGGTATCTAATTTTTAGATGAAGAAACTGAGGCCCCCACATAGCTACTGGCAGAGCTGGGATTTGATCCCAGGTGTATCTGGCTCTAAAGACTAACAAACCATTAGAAAGAACCAATGACCAAGAAACAGTGGACATTCAGTCCACAGCATTTGTTCCTTACAATCTCGCTCGTTTAGAGACATCACTTATGCAAAGGGTGGAGAAGAAAAGATAACATTGTGGGTGGCACCAGCCAGTTAGTGTGGTTTCTGTGGCAACCTGTATCCCTGGTCCATAATCTCTGCTTCTTCATGGGAAACCAAGAAGATAAACGTATTAGTGCAGAACAGAGGAAGCCAACTGCTTCCAACATCCATTTATCTTTTCTTACTTTTAGGAATAGAAACCCTCAGAATTTTAATTGCATGCCTAGACTTTCATCAAGAGACTGCATTTCCCAGACTCCTTTGCTGCTAGATATGTCCATGTGACCAAGTTTGGGCCAATGAGATGAAGAAGGAAGTGATGTGTGCCTTAGGAAAAAAAGAGAAACGCTCACTACTTTCTCTCCCTGACCCCCCAACCTAGGAAATTGGAGTAGTTGCCTGGAACCCAGAAATGGAAGCCACGTGTTGAAAGTGGCAGAGTGGTCACACTGGCCCAAGCTGTTTGCCTTTGTCGTCGTGTATTTGAGGGAAATAAATGTATTTCTGCCACTGTATTTTTAGGTCTTTGTTATAGCCATACAGCCTATTTCCCAACTCATGTGGTCCGATGGTGAAAGGTGACCTAAAATGGATCATTACTATAGGAGAATTCCCCGTTGTTTCCCTGCCTCCCCACTCAATGTTAAAACACCGAATATCTTTCAATGTCTGACTCCATGTGAGGGGCCTTTCTTTACACAGCCCAGTTAATCAGGGCCAGGTGGGTTCACTAAATGCATCCACAAAATAGGAAATTAAGGAGATTGCAGAAGAAATGCAAGGTCTGGCACTGACCACTCTGTTAACAAGCCAGGGTGCTTGTTTGACTCTCATTTAAAAGATAAAACCCAATCTTCATTTTTATCTTAAATAATCACTGGGAAGAAATTGTATGCATCTAGGACATACCTGGAATAAATAATAGATGGGCATTCTTCATTTGATCTAGAGAACACAGAAGGCAGAAAGAAAAAAAATAAAACACGTGAAGAGAAACACAAAGTGACTTTTCTTTGAAATGTAAATGGGAAGTTGTGTGGCCATAGAAGCAGCTCTGGGTGGGGACCGGGGTCTGGAAACCCAGGTTCCAACTTCTACTCAAAGCCTCAGAATGTGTAAAAGGAGAAAGGGAGGGTCCTAAGTCCCTTCCCATGTCACCATGGTCAGATTCTGGGGAAGCTTGCATTTTCCAAAGCTGACATCAACATCTCCCATCTCACAAGCTCTTCTACAATATGGGCCTTCCCTTCCCTTCCTACAAGAGTAGGGGAGACTAAAGCCCTTCCCTTAGATCTGGCCTAGCTGTGGTGACACATGACTCCCCAGGTCAAAGGAGGCCATGTTGTACCTTTTAGGTAGGGGCCTAGAAATCATAGTCTTCGGAACCTTTCTGTCTGGGTCACGCTGTGAGAAGCTGGAGGCATGGGAAAGCCTGCATGCAGGTTCTCTGGTGGATGGTCCCAAGGAGCCCAGCCTCATGCAGGAGAGCAGCTTCTAGATGATTCCAGCCCCAGGCATTGGAGTCTTCCCAGTTGAGCCCAAGCATCATGGAGAAGAGGTCACATCCCCCATAACCACTCCCAACACTGTCTGCCCCACAGAATCTATGAGCATATGGGCTATTTTGTACCACTAAGTTTGTGCCCGTTATTCCGCAGTAATAACTGGAACAGAATTGAATATCCTTCCTGCGATGCACACTTACAGAGTGAAATGTAAAGCACATCTTGAAAAACATGCCTTGAGTTATTAGTCATCTGGAAAGTTCCTCATTATAATATTGGTGTGGAAAGATCAGCCCACATGTAGATGTTCGGTGGATGAGAGAAAAGCATCGAACAGTCAAATCAAAAGGGCCCCTTTGGCTGAATGCAGACACTCAGTGCCGTGGAGTCCAGTGGCACGCGCGTTCTGTGCTCACGATCCCAGTTCTAAAAACAACCACAGTCCCGTCACAGGCCAGAGACCAGGGCGTGAAAATGGATGCAGATCCCCCAGGCTACAGCTGCTGCTGCAGCTCCTCTCACAGGCCTGGCTGGGCCTCGGGACCCTCCAGAGCCCAAAGGGTGAGTGTAGCTGCTTGGTGATTCCTGGATGCTGCCCTCACTCCCTAAGGATTGGTGAAAATCTCAACTCCCAATATTTTGTCTGCTTTTTAATTTTGGTTCTGCTTTGTTTTCCTTAGGATAGATTTGAATCATTAGGTGGGCAAATCTTCCCATGAGAAAGTAGAAATGGGGTGTGCTGGGTTCCCCGGGGCAGCAGTTCACAACAAAATGTGTTCTGTTGTTTTAACTAGGGATTTACTTAGAATTCAACCCCTTTTGATAGTTTGCTTTTTTTTTCTTTTATTTATTTATTATTATTATACTTTAAGTTCTAGGGTACATGTGCATAACGTGCAGATTTGTTACATATGTATACTTGTGCCATGTTGGTGTGCTGCACCCATCAACTCGTCAGCACCCATCAACTCGTCATTTACATCAGGTATAACTCCCAATGCAATCCCTCCCTTCTCCCCCCTCCCCATGATAGGCCCCGGTGTGTGATGCTCCCCTTCCCGAGTCCAAGTGATCTCATTGTTCAGTTCCCACCTATGAGTGAGAACATGCGGTGTTTGGTTTTCTGATCTTGTGATAGTTTGCTAAGAATGATGGTTTCCAGCTGCATCCATGTCCCTACAAAGGACACAAACTCATCCTTTTTTATGGCTGCATAGTATTCCATGGTGTATATGTGCCACATTTTCTTAATCCAGTCTGTCACTGATGGACATTTGGGTTGATTCCAAGTCTTTGCTATTGTGAATAGTGC